>NC_084516.1:17912554-18110054 GCF_024500385.1 Phyllopteryx taeniolatus
GTGGGAAACTGTATTGAGTGCCCGTTCCATGGATGGCAGTTTCGGGGGAACGATGGCAAATGTGAGAGAATACCATATGCTGAAAAAGGTATGATCCAAATCAGTTGCTTGTGCATAATCACTTTTATAATTCAAAGAATAATATAACAAAGATAATGTCACTCAAGCAGTAACATAAAAATGCTTGCGCATATGTTACTTTTCCATTCTGTGTCATTGAATAAGATACTCAGGTGCTACCATTGGAGAGATTTATGGAAGGTCTTTGGTGTGTGAAGGTATGGAAGTATGGAAGGTCTTTGGTGTGTGATAGTACTGCATTTAATCTATGCTAACTTCAAGTGCCAGATTTTGCAAAGGTGGACGTCTGGACCAGCTGTGAAGTTAACAGTCAGATCCTGGTTTGGTTTCACTGTGATGGAGAAGATCCTCAGTGGATTGTCCCAGAGCAGGATGAGATTACCAGGGGCGACTGGGTCTATCGTGGAAGAACAGAACATTTTGTCAGCGCTCATATTGAGGTATGTGCTTGTGATGTTAAAACCCCCCACCATCATGACATACACGACGGGCACACTTGATTTAGGGATCAGTTGCTTACCGACCAATCTTTGTCCCTCAAAAGATGTCAGGGACAAAGTTAACATTCACAAGACTGGAATGGGTTTCAAAGCCATCGGCTACAGGCTTGCTGAGAAGGTGACACCCTTATTCGAAAGTGAAAGAAACCATGAGATCATCAATTGCCCTCAGTCTGGTGCTCGAGATCTTACCTCGTGGAGTGAGAATGATCATGAGAAAAGTAAGGAACACAACAGTAATTTAACAGTAAATGACCTGAAGGCAATTGGGACCTCAGTCACCAAGAGGACAGTTGATAACACACAGCTCCGTAACGAATCTGACTCAGGGAATGTTTGGGATGAAGTTCTGTGATCAGAAGATGACACCAAAGTCAAGCTCTTCGGTATCAACTCGACCCTCCATGCTTGGAGTATGAAAAAATCCTAGTATGACCCAAGGAACACCATACCCACAGTCATGCATGGAGGTGGAAACTAGAGATGGGAGCGGTCAAGTCAAAAGACTTGACTCCATTTCACTCCAGTTGCCTGTTTTATGACTTGCGACTTGCTTGCCAAATACTTCAGAAAGATTTGACTTTGACTTGGTAGTCAAGAGACTTGAATTGACTTTGTGGAAATCTGCATTTGAATTGAGACAGTTTGCCTTCTTTTTTTTTATTTGAAAGTAAGAAACATTTTGGCGGGTCAAGAGGATGGCAACCTGCATGGGTTGCAAATCGCGCATTAAAGACACTTGAAGTATCTATGTGTAGATTCTCAGTCGTTCAGGTCATGGCAATCTGCAAACGTTGAATCAATGCAACCAGAATGTCCTTGTTTGTTGAAGAAATGTCACCTTTAATCCAGAAGGCTTCTTTAGTTCGAAAGTTTAGGTGTGGAGTCCCTCTATTTATGCCAGGGTTGGTGTGTTCCCTGGGGGTGGTACACAATTGGGTGTTGTTGTTGCCCAGTGTGGTTCGTGAAAAACGACCGTCCTGCATAGCAATCAGACTTGTCTTGTGGCAAAAGAGCTCGTTAGGCCGGGCATTTGCAGACTGCAGAGCAAAGGTGAGTTGACACGTTAGCCAAAAGAGTCGGGAGCAAGTAAGAGGGGAAAAAGGCAAAAAAAAAAAAACCCTCATGCTTCACTTGAATGTGGGTATATTGTAGGAGTAAAACTTTGATAGGAATCCCCCCCTTGACAACACATAAAAGCTGAAATCTGATGGTGCACAATAATATTCTGCTACTACTATAACATAACAAACATTTCGCTTAGGGCCCCAATTTGGTCAGGGGCGGACCTGGTTAAAGGCAGACAACAGGTGATGCCTCAAACCTCCTCCTCTGCTAAGAGAAGGCTCGAAGGATTTACCTGAGGGAGGATTCTCCTTTCAAGATGAATTCAAGATATACATTGTATTTGAAACTTGAAGGGTGGAAGCGGTCTGCAAAGAGTTGACCGACTCCATATTTTACATGAATACACATTTATTTATCTAACTCTGTGGTGTAAATTTGCTCATTTAGATCATTTTGCTAAATTAGATAGAAAAAAAGAAAAATTAAACTGTGTTTTCAGTTTTATTGCACATGTTCGCCTAACACACTGATGACGCATAATGCAGTGTTGCATTCAGCCGCCGATGTCACTTTGCAGGAGATCCCTGAAAATGCAGCAGACCTGTCTCACCTGACTCACTTGCACACGCCAGGCATTGTCAGTGGAGTCGATCTGCGCTACACAAACAACAAAACTTGGCAGTTTGTCCGACATGATTGGAAAGTATGTTTATTTTCGGCTAATACATCTTTGCATGTTCACAGCTACCATGTTAGCATTCCCAGCATTCGTAGGATTTATGAGCCTGATTCTGGAGGTGCGGGTGCCATTTCCTCTTCTCAGGTTTCTTAATTGCATAATGTGAGGCACATCACAAACATGTTAAGACATCTTGGAACTCTTTTAAATTGTGGGAGAAAAAAACTCTTGAGAAAATGATTTGTTTTGGATTATTTATTTCTCTCAGTTCTATATGTGTGTGTGTTTTTAATTCAAGGCTCAGTGGGCACCAGAGTCCTTTCCCAACAATCATTGTTCTCAAATGCTGGTGAAACATTCCCTTTATGTGTTTGGACGCCATTGGCCCGTGTTGGATCTACGCATTGTTGCTAGACAGGTACAAGAAAGTCAAAAGCATATACAGTATATGATGTAACTCTTCATCGAACCAATAACTTGAAAATTCGTTTTCATAGAATGCTGTCTTGTAATTTTGATAATAGTGTCGTAGTGTCACTCATCGCCATTGTGACACCATATGAGCTGAAATATGTAATGTATTTTATACTGACCCTGGCACAAATGTTCCAAGCTTGCTTTATGAAACCACACAAAGTTGCGGCAATACGACAATATCCTGTCTTCACAGGGTTCTTTGTAAAAAGAAAAGCTGTCATATTTATACTATGCAAAAAAAAAAAAAAAAAAACTCCAAACTTCTAGACAGAACTCTACATTTGAATGTAACTACTCAATTCACTGAAGAAGATGCATACAACATTAAAAGAAAACATTTCATGAGTTTCAGGTAGGACCAGGAGTGGTGTTTCTGAAGTTTGACCACAGTTTCTTAGGCAGGGGAGTGATCATGCAATGTGTGACACCAGTGGAGCCTCTTTTGCAATGTGTCTCACATACAATCTTCTATCAGTCAAATATTCCAGCCCTGGTGCCCAAATTCCTCTTGAAAGGAGAATCTATTCAGGTAAAGCCTACTTGCACCCTGACACACAGTCCATATTTTCCTTGCCATAATTGTTGAACACAGGACACAAGACTGAACAACACCTAGTCTCCGTCGAATGGATGTATCTAATTTTAATTAGAATTCAATTGTATATTTTATATCCTTTTCACTCAGATTGCTGATCATTTTCAGATGTTTTAAAAGTACTAAAAGTATTTCAAAAGTATTACACTCTGTTTGCGCCTAATATCAGTCATAATGATTTCTTTGTGCTTGTTGTGTAAATATTACTCAGCGATTCAAAATTTGATGTAGAACTTTACTGAGAAGACATTACAGTGGTGCCTTGAGACACGAGTGACCCGATTTATGGGTTTTTCAGGATACAATCTGTTGTTCTAACAATTTTTTTTATTTTTTATTTTTTGCTTTGCGTCCGCAAACTTGAGATACAAGCCCTGTATGGTGGCAGTGTTCAAATTAGTATGTTAATATTCTCAAAAAAAAAAAAAGAGGATTCAAGTTGTTTATTGCCACTTTCAGTTTAAGATTACTAGCAAAAAAAAAAGAGAGAATTACAGTTTATGTATATAAAACAACCACGTAGCCTTTACTCCACTAGCTTAAGGCTAATGTTAAGATAACACATCAGGTAATGATTAGGATTTATGTGGCTGTTATCATCGCACTTTAAGCCACAGCTATTTGAACACAAACAGTGGGACAGCAACACATGTAGACAGACAATGTAACAGTTAAGATTAAGGGGTCTCGAGAGCCATTGTTACCCATGTTTATTTTTTTGTGTAGAAATTTCTTTGACTACACTTAAACCTTTGTGTCCTGCATACAGTGGGAAGCGATCCAGGGTTTAGGGGTGTGCGACGTAGCCAGGGGTTTATTATTTATTTTCGTTTATTGCTGTCTGTATTTTTTTTTTTTGTATTGCTAGAGCGGTCAGAGAGTTCACTAAATATAGAAAAAAATTCGGCAATTGACAATGCTGCATACAAAAGTCGTAATTCTTGTTTACATACTCTCCACACATGCGGACATCAAAATAAAAGCACTACTTTCAAAATAATATGTTTTTACAGACATTATATTTTGACTTCATGGTCACTGCGAGGGCCGGTCAGAGATTGTGGACGGGCCGGATGTGGCCCATGGCCGTACTTTGTCCCGGTCTGGCTTGTAATATTGCATCAAGCTTTTTGTATACATTTATTTTTGTAGTCTTCAGCTGTCAGACGAGACCTGGGAGAAAGTATAGTTCATATATTTTGGATGTGCTGGGAACAAACATTACCGATTCCAGTAATATGTATTCCATTTGTCTGTTTGTGTCTAGTTTGAGCGGGATGTGATGATCTGGAACAATAAAAAGTACATCTCTAAGCCTCTCCTCGTGAAGGAAGATTGTGCCATCCAGAAACACAGACGCTGGTACAGTCAGTTTTACAGTGAGAACAGTCCTCGACTCCAATACCAGCATAACACTTTAGACTTTTGACCTGCCTTTAGTCAGTTCATAAACATTTGCTTTCAAGTTAGCAGTGCATCCATTTTCCATACCGTTTATCCTCACTAGGGTCGCGGGTGTGCTGGAGCTTATCCCAGCTGACGCTGGGTGAGAGGCAGGGTACACACTGAACTGGTCGCCAGCCCATTGCAGGGCACATATAGATAAACAATGATTCCCACTCACAGCTATAAAAAAATGTAGGGTCTTCAATTAACCTACCATGCATGTTTTGGGAACGTGGGAGGAAACGAGTACATGGAGAAAACCCACGCAAGGGGAGAACATGCAAATGCCGAGGCCGGTTTTAAACCCGGGTCCTCAGAACTGTGAGGCAGATGTGCTAACCAGTTGTCCACCACGCCACCTACGTTAGCAATATTTGTGTAAATTCATATTTATGAACTTCATTTCTACATAGAACTTGAAAAATATCCTTTTATAGTAATCACAGTGCCCAGTTATTATGCAATTAATTTAAGCTAATGCTATGTGTATGTATTGTATGCTGTTAAATTGCTTACATTACAGTAATTAGTCCCCAGGATTCGTGTGGGCTCTCAGTCTGAACACTTGGGACAATGTAAAAGTAGTACATAGGTAAGAGATGAAAAAGAAAGAGACAAAGAAGAAAGTAGAGGTATTGCACAAGTACAAATACAATGATTGATGCCATATTTCCTGTGTGTGCTAGCTACTAAATAAAGTGAGTAAAAAAACAATGAAAGACTGCTTCTTGAAAACATCACATGGAGGCTATGAACCTTCACACTTTCTATAATACATCGAGGAACCACCAAAACTTGCAAGAATTACTTGCTAGCGATGTCAAATTCTCATCTACCGGAGGAACGAAAGTGTATGTTATAAATGTGTTAATATGTTATATTACAGTGTGAATATACTAACAACAACAACATACATAGGTTTTTACTACCCCGGGTGACACTGAAGATGCATTAGACCAGTTATTCAATCCAGACTGGCCCGCAATTCACATTCCACTGGGAAATCCTGAAGAACACACTGGAGTGTGTCTGACACATGGCACCTCTGGTCAAAGAAATTTGTGTTGCGCAGACGAAGAAATTATGGATGAACATCCTGAATATAACATTTATATCCAATTACACTTATTTCAGTTACAGAAATGTCTCAATAGGCTGGACTGGACTCTAGCTTTTCACTTGATTAATATTCAAGTTACTTTTTACAGGTCAGTGGACAAGCAAATAATGTTTTAGCCGATACTGTAACAGGTTGTAGATCAGATTGCCTAGTAATAAATTCACTTTTTTATTTTCTGGTACAGTATATGTCAGTTAATGGATCATTGAATACTTCATTTTAATATTTTATTTAAATATCAAATATGGAAAATTAAGTGAAAGATTACCAGTTGCGGTAAGCTGCTCTCTGCTCTGAGATGCTGACAGCTTCTAGCTAACTGCCACACAGCACTTCCTTATATATATATATATATATATATATATATATATATATATATATATATATATATATATATATATATAACACTCTTTTAGAATTATTCCTTAGCGCCTGTTCTCACTCTCTGTCAAGAAATGGAAGACTTCCGTATAACATCACTTTGAGGAAACGAAAAGATGATGACTCTGACTCGCACATTTCTCCAAATAAGGCAAAGCGTGCTAGCTGTTTGTCATTCTCAGTTGAGGCTCACTGTAAAAATGAAACTTCAAACATAAGAGAATCAAACAGTATATGATTTAAACACCACATTGTTTAACCAAACCATATAATTTCATCTAACAAAAATCAGCCATCTTAATGCAAGCATATGATGCAAAATGCGATAGATGGGCTGACATATATTAGCATAGATGGTACGATATTTGTAATCCATAAAACAAGTGCTACTTTAACACACTTGGAGCAGCAACACATACAACAAACACTATTCAAAGCGAAATAATCGCTCTGTTCTGTGGAAACCATCCAGTAGACCTCAGTGCTACCCAGCATGTTGCGACACAACGCAGTGCTCCACTGAAGGCGCGCAACTCTAAATTCAGACTTGCCTAAAATCTGTAAAACCCTCGGAACTCGCACATTTAATCCATACAAACAAAACAGAAAACAGTACATTGTCAGTGTGTCCATTCAACTTGTCCCCACACAATATATATTTTCAGCTATAAGACATAATAAAACATTGATATTGTATGCAAGTCGGTGTAAGAGTATGAAAGTGTTTATGGAAGATTTTAAAATGAAATGCTGATTAAGATATAAAGTAACACTTCAATTCTTCAGATACACTCAAAAGTGACTTGCATTTTTAAATAATCCTAAAAGCAGACAAAATAGACTCAGCCTTGTCATTTTATTTAATTGCCCTTCACTTCTTCATCATCATCAAGCAAGCAGGTGTTTGCAATGGCCTTGGTCACAAGGTACGGGTCACAGTTTGCTGCAGGACGACGGTCCTCAAAGTAGCCTTTCTTTTCTTGACCCACCTGGAGAGGAATGCGGATACTGGCACCTCTGTTTGCAATTCCAGCAGAGAATTCGTTCACATTGGACGTCTCATGACGACCTGTGAGACGTCTCATGTTGTCCTGACCACCGTGCGGGTCGTACATCTTAATGTGCTCCATGTGTTTTTTGCTCAGCTTCTTGATGGCCTGCTCAATGTATCTGTCAGCAAAGATTACACAAGTGAATGCGTGATTGCTTGTTCTCTGCACTTAACAAGTAGATTCTCTCCTTACACTCGGGCTCTATTTTTGTAGCTGGCACAGCTACGGCGTAGTGCAAAAAAATGGTGTATCCTGATCGTATCCCTGCCGTGTTTGCCAATTTGGCAGACTGGTCTGTGACAAGCTAGGTGTACCAGCACAACGAGGGTGTGTCCTTTGACATGCGCCCTGCTCAATGAAAATTTGGTGGCAGAAAGTCAGTCAAAACTTACGCCTGACGGGACCACGTGGGAGGAAACCAGAGAGCCCGGAGAAAACCCACGCAGGCACGGGAGAGAACATGCAAACTCCACACAGGCGGGGCTGGGGATTGAACCCCGGTCCTCAGAGCTGTGAGGCTGACACTCTAACCAGTCGTCCACTGTGCTGCCTATTATTATTATTATTATTATTATTATTATTATTATTATTATTATTATTATTATTATTATTATTATTATTATTATTATTATATGAAATCATCCCACAGCCTGGCACAGGGGACAGATTTTCCATTCTGCTTGACCTCACAGTCGAACAGGACAAAAAAAAAAAGTGCAGATGTCCCTCTTTGGCACTGGGGTGTGCTGGTCCACGAAATTACCAACACCGGGTCTAGCTCGCCTCTGCGCAGAGTTACGGATTTACACCAGTCACAAAAATAAAGCCCAACATGTCATATTGCGTCAAATATTTCAATTCACATTGATGGTAGTACGTTGAAATATAGTTACAGTTATAGGAACTATTTGAAATTGTGAAGAAAAAAAACACAATACAGTATGTCTCCTCTCCTCTGTGAAGATAACTGTATACCGTACTTCCTCAAATAGTGGCGTCAACTATAATGATGCAGCATCTCATTCAAGAGCATCATCCACTTGAAAAAAATCACATCTCCCCCAAATAATTGCCTCTTTCTTACCCCGTAGATACCTGGTCCCCTTAGCATTTGAATAAATAAATACCCCCGGTCACTGTATGAGGCAATACATGAGCTCAAACCATTGTTTAAGATTTCACTAATTCACAGTGCACATTACAAATTTCTACCAAAGCACTTTTTAGGAGGATTGTTTACTTACTGTAGTCCTCCTTCTTCCCTCATCTGCTTTGTACTGACATTAGTGTGGCTACCAGCACCATTCCAATTTCCCTTCATTGGTTTCGGGTCCAGTGTTGCAACAACGCCAAAATCTTCACATACACGGTGCAACAAGAAGCGTGCAACCCACAGTTGATCTCCCATCTCAATACCTTCGCAGGGACCTACCTGGAACTCCCACTAAGTCAAGACAATAAAACAGGGGAAATAACTAAACAAGGGAACTAAGTAAGAGGGTCTCTGGGGATGAATAATATTTCCTAGAGAAAAAAAATCACCATGGCCATGTATATCATGTTTGCTTTCTTTACTTGCCTGAGATGGCATAACCTCAGCATTTGTTCCAAAGATGTTTATCCCAGCGTAGAGACATGCCTTGTAGTGAGACTCCACGATGTCCCGTCCAATAGCTTTGTCTGTGCCCACTGCACAGTAGTAGGGACCTTTAAAAAAGTCAAACAAAAGTTAATCAATGTCTGCATTGCCCTTGGGATTACCTGATTAGAGCATAGAGCATTGGAATGGAGGGGTCACAGTTCAAGTCTTGCTGCAGAACAAAAAAAGATATCTTTTGGTCTGCAGCATTTGTAATAATATTACAAACAATTGTTGGAGAGATGCTAGATTACATCCTGACTACTGTCAGGTCCCCTGCCGCTGCTCTTCTCTCTCTACACGAACGACTGCACCTCAGCGCACCCGACTGTCAAACTCCTGAAGTTTGCAGATGACACCACTGTCATCGGCCTCATCAAGGACGGTGACGAGTCTGCATATCGACAGGAAGCGGAGCGGCTGGAGCTGTGGTGCGGCCGACACAACCTGGAGCTGAACACGCTCAAGCCTGTAGAGATGATCGTGGACTTCAGGAGGCATCCTTCGCCACAACTCCCCCTCACGCTGTCTAGCTGCCTTGTGTCAACCGTCGAAACCTTCAAGTTCCTGGGAATTACAGTCTCTCAGGACCTGAAGTGGGCGACCAACATCAACTCCATCCTCAAAAAAGGCCCAGCAGGGGATGTACTTCCTGCGGCTTATGAGAAAGCATGGCCTGCCACCGGAGCTGCTGAGACAGTTCTACACAGCGGTCATCGAATCAGTCCTGTGTTCTTCCATCACAGTCTGGTTTGTTGCTGCAACAAAAAAGGACAAACTCCGACTGCAACGGACAATCAAAACTGCTGAAAGGATTGTCGGTACCCCCCTACCCACCATTGAGGACTTGCACGCTGCCAGAACTAAGACAAGTGCGTGCAAAATCCTCTCGGACCCTCCGCACCCCAGTCACCGGCTCTTCCAGCTCCTTCCCTCAGGTAGGCGCTACCGATCAATGCAAACTAGAACTAGGAGACATTCCAACAGCTTCTTCCCTCTTGCGATCAACTTCTTAAACACCTAACCTACAATTCCATTACAACATGCTGGCAATTTTTTGACTTGAGTTCGTTGTCACATTTCTGTGGGGCCAATTATGTATTAATCGTGCACTCACTGTAGTTGTCTCGCCATGCTGCACTATTTGCATATACTGGCCACTCATGCCAGAGTAGCATCTGCTCCATTTGCACACTGATTGAGGAGTATCTGCAACATTTGCACAACCAACATTTTCCCAGATTATCGTACTACTTGTCACTTTAAACCTGCATACACTCCTTGAAGTCTCGGCGCCCTTTGCACAATGGTCATTGCACCGGACTATTGCAATATTTGTCATTCGAACTGCTCTAAGTGCTAGAGGACTCTGCATCTTTTTGCACAATTCTCAATTTTTTTTTTTACCGGCATTACCAGATAACTAGCAACCCTTTACTACTCAGTGACTGTTATTTTTTTTTTTTATGTCAACGTCGGCTTAGAGGAAATTCTGGTCCACCATCCGACGTCTCGGGAGGGGAAAGCAGTGCACCCTCAACACTGTGTATAGTGGGGATGGGGGGCTGCTGACCTCGACTCGGGACGTTGTGAGCCGGTGGGGAGAATACTTCGAAGACCACCTCAATTCCACCGACACGCCTTCCCATGAGGGAGCAGAGTCTGGGTTCTCTGAGGCGGGTTCTCCTATCTCTGGGGTTGAGGTCGCCGAGGTGGTTAAAAAGCTCCACGGTGGCAAGGCCCCAGGGGTGGATGAGGCTCAAGGCTCTGGATGTAGTAGGGCTGTCCTGGTTGACACGCCTCTGCAACATCGTGTGGACATCGGGGACAGTGCCTCTGGATTGGCAGACTGGGGTGGTGGTCCCCCTTTTTAAGAAGGGGGAATGAAGGGTGTGTTCCAACTACAGGGGGATCAAACTCCTCAGCCTCCCTGGTAAGGTCTATTCAGGGGTGCTGGAGAGGAGGGTCCGTCGGGAAGTTGAATCCCAGATTCAGGAGCAGCAGTGTGGTTTTCATCCTGGCCGTGGAACAGTGGACCAGCTTTACACCCTTGGCAGGGTCCTCGAGGGTGCATGGGAGTTCGCCCAACCAGTCTACATGTGTTTTGTGAAATTGGAGAAGGCGTTCGACCGTGTCCCTTGGGTGGTCCTGTGGGGGGTGCTTCGGGAGTATGGGGTACCGAACCCCCTGATACGGGCTGTCCGGTCCCTATACGACCGGAGTCAGAGTTTGGTCCGCATATCCGGCAGTAAGTCGGAGTCGTTTCCGGTGAGGGTTGGACTCCGCCAAGGCTGCCCTTTGTCACCGATTCTGTTCAGAACTTTTATGGACAGAATTTCTAGGCGCAGCCGAGGCATAGAGGGGGTCCGGTTTGGTGGCCTCAGTATTGCATATCTGCTTTTTGCAGATGATGTGGTTCTGTTGGCTTCATCAAGCTGTGACCTCCAACTTTCATTGGAGCAGTTCGCAGCCGAGTGTGAAGCGGCTGGGATGAGAATCCGCACCTCCAAAGCTGAGACCATGGTCCTCAGTCGGAAAAGGGTGGCGTGCCCTCTCCAGGTCGGAGATGAGATCCTGCCCCAAGTGGAGGAGTTCAAATATCTTGGGGTCTTATTCACAAGTGAGGGTAGAATGGAACGGGAGATCGACAGGCGGATCGGTGCAGCGTCTACAGTGATGCGTTCTTTGTATCGGTCCGTTGTGGTGAAGAAGGAGCTAAGCCGAAAGGCGAAGCTCTCGATTTAACGGTCCATCTACGTTCCTACCCTTAGCTATGGTCACGAGCTGTTGGTCGTGACCGAAAGAACAAGATCCCAGATACAAGCGGCCGAAATGTGTTTCCTCCGTAGGGTATCTCCCTTTGAGATAGGGTAAGAAGCTCGGCCATCCGGGAGGATCTCAGAGTAGAGCCGTTACTCCTTCACATTGAGAGGAGCCAGATAAGGTGGCTGGGGCATCTGAATCGGATGCCTCCCAGACGCCTTCCTGGTGAGGTGTTCCAGGCACGTCACACCGGGAGGAGACCCCGGGGATGACCCAGGATACGCTGGAGAGACTACGTCTCTCGGCTTGCCTGGAAACGCCTCGGGATCCCCTCAGAAGAGCTGGAGGATGTAGCTGGGGAGAGGGAAGTCTGGGCTTCCCTGCTGAAGCTACTGCCCCCGCGACCTGACCTCAGATAAGTGGAAGACAATGGATGAATGGATGGATGCTCCCACCCTGTTACCAGACCCTAAACACCGGTAAGCCTCAGCCACAATTGGATTCCCCTCTTTATTTGCCTTGTATCAATGGTGTTGTTGTTGATGTTCTTAGATTCTATATATTTGTTTTGTCATAAAGAAACATTCTGTCTGTTGAGTGGAAATTTGTCTCTTGTTTGTTTAATCACCACAGTGTGTTCTGGTGAGATGAAGATTTTACTTTTGTAGTGTAGTTGTTCACATTGTTGGCTTTATTTCAGCTGGTAAAGTTCAGAAACCGAGAACTCAATGCCCCACTGCATTTTAAGGATGAATGGGCAAGAATTGTATCACAATACTATCCTTTCGAAATACTGACCTTGGGGTGCAGGGAATCCATTTTGAGGCCAACCAAATGGATGCCCATCTTTTCCAATGAGTGTGTATTCCTGCTCAATGCCAAACCATATCTGGTGCTCTTTAACCTGGTCCATGACTTTCTTGCAACTCATTCGATGGTTTGTGTCTAAACCAGACATAAAAAGTTTCAGATTTCCCGTTTTGGAGAATTTGTAGAATCACATATTTCAAGAAAAAAGTGGAGAATGTACCTGCAGCAATGCGGTTGTATTTTAAAACTTCGCAAAGGACCAGTTTGTTGGGGTCAAGAGTGAATGGATCTCTGAACATGCGCACTGGGATGAGGTACATGTCGCTGTTGGAGCCTTCAGACTGGTATGTGCTTGACCCGTCAAAGTTCCATTCAGGAATATCTACCAGAAATCAGATTACCACACAAAACAAAACACCAAAAGGTTAACCCAAATGAACGAATGCTGGTTTGATCATAGCATGTTCAGATTTCTGCATGTACACATTTGAGGTCATAAACACTTTAATTCGCCCTCCTCATACCAATGCTGATTAATTAGGGGATTAACCTCAACATTTAAAATGTCCTTGATCCCCAAAAGTTGTTGTGAAGTAGTCAATCATTAAAACAGTATATTTACCTAGTATACTTTTTGGTTCAGTATGCAGGGTCCGGGTTTTGTTGCGAAGTCCCTCTCCAGTTCCATCAATCCAGATGTAAGTCACCTGGCATTTGTCTCCTTGTGGCAGACTCATGTAATGCTCACGTACAGCCTTGTTAAGGCAAGAGCTGATCGACACTGATGTCATGTTTGAAGAGGTTTCTGTCCTGCAATGACATTTTACAACTTATTGCAGTCATAATTAAATTCTCTCTCTTTTTTTTTTAATGCTCAGAGGTTTAGACATACTGGTAATGCCTCGCTTAATCACAACTGTTAAAAGTTTCTCTTTTCTTCAGTTGCCTCTTGGCATTGATTGGTGTTTTTCCATTTTCAGTTTTTTTGCATTACATTTGTGAGGTAACCAACTCAACAGACAGATATTTATACCTTTATTTTGGTAGCTACTATTTATTGAAGTTATTCAAGTTTGTCAGTTAGATAGTTTATCTAATAGCCTGTAAATCATGCTGTTTCATATATTTTCACAGTATGCTATATTCCCTCAATTCGAAATATTACAGTTATTGTTACAGTTTCTTGCCATAATTCTTTTCATTCAATAGGAAACTGAAACTATGAGAAAATGCATCAACTGTATTCTATATTCATAAAGCAAGGTATTCAATATAAAGCACACAACTTACTTTGTCAAAGGTGACTTCAGGTGTCTACTGACAGCTCTCCGTCAGCACAGGACAAAACCTGTTTGTGGTATTTAACTGCACGCCCATGATTGGCATACAACTGTCGAACATAAAAGGTGACACATCACAGACCGACTGCCTCTATGTGTGTGGGTGTGTGTGCATGTGTTACAACAGCGTGGCTTCGTAGTAAAAGAGTGCTGCAGGTACTAGACTGCCCTGTCTGCAGTCCAGACCTGTCTCCCATTGAAAATGTGTGGCGCATTATGAAGCGTGAAACACGGCAACAGAGACCCCGGACTGTTGAACAGCTGAAGCTGTACATCAAGCAAGAATGGGAAAGAATTCCACCTACAAAAATTCGAAAAGGTGATGTAACACAGTGGTAAACTTGACCCTGTCCCAGCTTTTGTGGAACGTGTTGCAGCCATAAAATTATAAGTTTAAATGATTATTTGCTAAATCATTGTATTGTTGTATTAGGGGTTGTATTAGGAATAAGACAGAATTTGGGAATTATTTGGGAATACATTTTAATTTATTGAGCTATGATTCATAGAATGATATCAACACAAATACAAATCAAGCAAACTATCCATCCATCCATTTTCTGATCCGCTTTTCCTCACTAGGGTCGCGGGCGTGCTGGAGCCTATCCCAGCTGTCATCGGGCAGGAGGCGGGGTACACCCTGAACTGGTTGCCAGCCAATCGCAGGGCACATACAAACAAACAACCATTCGCACTCACATTCACACCTATGGGAAATTTAGAGTCTCCAATTAATGCATGTTTTTGGGATGTGGGAGGAAACCGGAGTGCCCGGAGAAAACCCACGCAGGCACGGGGGAGAAGATGCAAACTCCACACAGGCGGGGCCGGGGATTGAACCCGGGTCCTCAGAACTGTGAGGCTGACGCTCTAACCAGTCGTCCACCGTGCCGCCTCAAGCAGACTAGTAAATTTCAATTTTCAGTGCTTCAGCAATTAATAGAATTAAAAACTTCCACTGGGCATATGAAAATAAACTCATCATTCAGTACAATGCACAAACTTAGCTGAGGAGACTATAAACTCCCATGAAAAATAAAACCACTTCCAAATAGAGTAGTGCCTGCTGCAATTAGTGGATGACTATTAGTTGTTAAGATGAGTCAAGTCTTGTAACTCAGTCAATGTAATCAAATCAAGTACCGGCAAGCATGACAGTGGAAACTAAGTCAACAGCTAATCCAAAAATTGGACTATGATCAGCAAATACAAAAGATTGAGCTGCATGTAAGAACAAAACAACACAAAATTCAGACTGTGAGAGACTCTATTAAAGAATAATGATGACTCAAAAAGTGTGAGAAAGTTTCATATTCAGAATTAGATGTTAGTTTTTCTGATGTGCTATGCATGTGTGTTTTTTCAGTTAAATGACTACTTCCTTGTTCATACAGAACTCGTTGAACATCTTTATCCAATCATCCATTTTGTTTACTGCTTGTCTTTATCAAGGTTGCAGTACTTTAACACCCAAGCCTCAAAATGTCCATCTGGACCTTTTGCTTATTTTGACTACAATAGGGTCAGAAAATGTCCTGTGAATAAATGCTTTTGCCCCTTTATCTCAGAAAACATGGAGTTTTTAATATCTAGCAGTAATTCACAATTTACTACATGTCAGAGTCCAATAACAGTTTGATATGAGCAAAAACACAAAACCGAAATTTGATCTTAAGAGTTTTAGTGGGGAAAACAATGCAATTGAACATGGACAACAGGTTTTGTGTGTTAAAAGTTTAAAACTATTTACAATAAAATTTCTGATTCTTTGTCTCTAAATGTGCAAAAACAGTGCATAAAATGTAAACTATGTACAGGCGTTTTTATCACACACGACAATTCTCTCCTCTCTGGACTTATTTTAGTCCAGGTGAACTTCCTCCCTTTCTCCAGGTTTTTGGCTGCATTGTTGTTAGTGTTTTCACATATGAGTCTGAAAACTGCACCATCACAAAAGTGCGAAAAGATTTCACCTGCTGATGGATTTCCCATATTGAGAGGTGGTTGGATGCGTCTCGGGTTGAACCTCAGTGGGTGAGGGACTCTTATCATCAGGCTCTCCATCTGTCTTCCACCTTTGTTGATGTGGTGAGTGGCTTCGGTCTCTGACTACATCACCAGAACCTCCAGCATGCCCACGACTTCTCCCTCTTTCTTTCTGAAGAACATATCCAGAGTGAAGGCTTGCATGTGTCAAGCAGACCAGGAGAAGCTCATCCATGCTTTTATCGCAATTAGACTTGACTATTGTAATGATCTTCTGACTGGAATCCCCAAAAAGAGCATTAAACAGATGCAGCTCATTCAGAATGCTGATGCGCGGATTCCGACCAGAACAAAGAGGTCAGAGCATATTACTCCAATTCTAGAGTCTTTACACTGGCCTCCATTCAGCTTTTGATTAGATTTTAAAGTTCTGCTACTGGTCTATAAATCACTAAACGGTTTAGGTACTAAATACATGAATGAAATGCTAATAGCATATAAAGGGGTCTGAGATCGACAGACTCAGGTCAAATAGTGGAGCACAGAGTCCAAAGCAAATATGGTGGAGCAGCATTTAGCTATTATGCTGCACACAAATGGAATAGGTTGCCAATAGAAGTGACGTCAGCCCCAAATGTGCATGTTTTTAAATCCAGGTTAAAAACTCGTCTTTTTTCCCATGCTTTCTAGAGAATTTGTGTCTACAGCAGTGGCCTCACAGGACGATGAAATGACGAAAGGTCCACCATTCTACAGTATAACAAACAGTGATCAGTGCATAACTTCTTGCTCCAGGCTTTGTTCCTTAGCAGTAACAGATAATGTTGTTGAACTTGATACTCCACAATTTTCTCTTTTAAACTGCTGTAGGTATAAATAGATGCAACATTCTGCACCCTTGATTCTTCCAATGTGTTTGTCTAACCTCAGCCAACTAAGCACCCTCCAAAAATTTCACTTAGGGCCACAAACCTACAATGCTGCAAATTGAAAATGCTATCTCTGACGGTTCCCTGTAAGTCATGTGCTCTTAGGCCATGACCACATGTAAACTGACCATATCCATTTCTTTTTTTTGTTTTGCAAAATTTTCTGCACACACGGAATCGTTGAAAAAAAAACATGTGTCCGCACAAAGATACTGAAACACACTATAGTATATGCCAGGCCTGAAGTGCCACTGTAACACTGCCACAGGAAGTCACCAAAAACAGAGACTAAGAAGCCAGGATGATGAACAATGGTAAGGAATGCAAAAAGAGCAAGAAAGGAGACATTAGTGTCGACTGATGACGAGGTAAATCTTCTGCTTCGAAACGACAGTCCAGCCAAGGTAAAGAACATCTAGCGCGGTGATCTGCCATGGTATTATTGCTGTTGGTAGTCTTAGGGCATGGTCACAAGAGAAGTCTCAGGAAAGATGCATATATGTTGTGCACAAACAAATGCAAGGCCAGCGTTGTCATGGATGCGGGTTTGCGTGGTGGCGGCAAAAGTGGAGGACCCAAGCACAGGGTAGTAGGGAGGGAAGGCAGGAGTGCAAGATGAATATAAAGTATTTATTTTCAAAAACAAAAGGGCAAACAAGGCATGTGGAAGAATCTAAATAATAACTTAACAAAGTCCTTCCACCAAAAAAAAAAAAAAAAAATCAAGATTCAAAGTAAGTACGACATCGAGCCCATTGGGGACGTCCAAGATGCCAAAAAGGAGGTGATCGGACTGGCCAGTCAGAAGGTCGGCCATGACGCCAAGAACACCGGGCCGTTTAGGGGCCAAGCACATTTCACTTGTGCTGGCGTCACTCCACTTGCTCCCAATGCATTTTACAGTTGATTTTGGAATTTTATTGTTTGCTTTGAAAGCGATGAATGGGCTACCTCGCTTACCTTTTACACGCATAATCTCTAAACACGGTTTCTGAGGTCTGCCGACAGATCTCTCCTTGTTGTCCCAAGAGCAAGGTTGAAATGCAGTGGAGACAGAGCCTTTGCTACTGCAGCCCCCAAAATGTAGAATGAGCTGCCCCTCCAGGCGAGACAAGCTCCCGCTCTCCTTATATTTAAATCCCATTTAAAACCCTATTTGTTCTCCCTGGCATTCTCAGACCCTTTAGGAGAGTTGGCAGTGTGTGGTTTTATTTTGTGGTTTTGTTGCATTTTTGGAAACTGTTTTTATATTCTGCATTTGTTTTTTGTTTCTTTTTTACTGCTGCTGTATTTTATATTTGTGCTTTTTAATATTTGATATCTTCTGATATACAACACTTTGGTGAACTTTGGTTGTTTTAAAATGCACTTTACAAAAAAATTGGATTGGAAACGTACATGCCACAAAGGTATTGCTGTGGCTTATTGAAGAACTAGAAAGACAAAGTTCTCAGTGCTCAAGTATGACAAGCATGGATGTGATTGAGCAAGACAACCCTCTAACTGATTTATGCAGCAGATACAGCCACCTATAAATGGTGGCTGTAAAAGACATGTTACTCCTTGTCAGAACACGATAATTATCTCATAAGATCTGTATGACAGTTGTTGTGGCAAGTGAATGCTGATATTTCCCGTGAGCTGAAAGACCAAAGAAACACTGTACATCCACTGCATATACTACATAAGAGAAGAACTGGGTGACATGTGAGGAATATCCATGTATCAGTTTTATTATAATGTACTTTCATGAGTATCAGGAGGTAGGAAGGAAATAACAAAAAAGGAAGGTAATAAATTAAGTCGCACTGCATATCTCAAATGTTAAGGCCTGGCCCTGTCGGTTCTTCATGTCATCTGTAACATACTCAAGACACTGCACGTAACACTGAAAAACATGAAAAAGCGAAAAGAATGTGGAACATATCATGAGCAAGATAAAAAAAAAAAAAAAAGCTGATTTTGTAAAAAAAAAAAAAAAAAAGGATGATGTGACATAACTATGCTCATGGCTGTCGTGGTTGGGTATAATAAAATAATATACCACCCAAAATATATATATATATCTTTGATGTCTTGCACAGAGTTAGTCTAATAGCATAATTGATCAGTCATTTTAAACTTGTTGTCACCATAGCAATAAAAAAATAAAAGACCGTGAAAGATCAAGGTTGTTACAGGAAATTATCCAATTTCACCTACCGGTAATTGTTCTGAAAATTGTTGTTACCCAACCTGGAATAATTTGTTACCAACCCATATCCAATTGATGTTATGGTCAAAGAGGGAATATACAATCTAACAGGGAAATGTAATTTTATTTCACATGAAATTTTATTGTTTTAATCATCTTTAATGTATGGATTAATGGAATATGTATGTCGTTATTGATTTTGAAATGAATACAATGGGGGGTTGAACTTGACAAACTTTTGCTTCCTTCATCCCCTTCTCAAACTTGCACTTTATCACACAGTGTGCTATTTTATGAGTATGTTTTTTACTGTTTTATGCTTGTGCTTGTTTGAGACAACTAAAAATCAAATTTATATGTATTTACTACAAATGTATCTTTGTTCATGTTTCTATGCCAACGACAGAGTTTTTTTTTTTTTTTTTTTACTTGAATTGAGCCAAAACAACCTCATTCAGATTAAAAATCTCTTTAACAGTAGTGTCCTTGGTCAGGACAAGCTAAAAATATTCAAACAATCTTGAAATGCAACAATCAAAATGAAATGTTCTTCCACTAGATTGCAGAATAACAATTCATCTGTGTACTTGTGTATCCTCCTGTAGCCAGTCATCCAACAGAATGGTAGCGTTGCATTCAAGTAATCAGGCCCAGATTTCACAGTAAAGTAAATTTGTGAGCGCTATAATTTTATACAATAACATAATTATTCAGGGTCTATAAATTTTTGTGAGATTTTCAACGTCAAATATGCACTTGGCTCAATAAAGGCTGTGAAACAGTTGTATGGGGAAGAGTGAGTTTCACACATAAAACCTCAACTTCATAAGCATCATAAAATGTGACTGGATATCTTCATCTTGTTTAAAACATTTTGTTATATTGTTTTTACAAATATTAAATATTGATTTTACTCTAATGACACAACGATCACAGGAAAGTGCTAACCCTTCTAATCAGTACGCTAACTCAGTAAAGCCACACTGATGTTACAAGGTTCTTGGTCCAGGTTTGACTGAGTTTGTTTTTGGGTTTGGGATGGCTGATGGGTAGAGTGGCTCTCTTGCAATAAAACACGGAACATCAATGTCAATGTTGTCAATGTAAATGCCCTGTTGAGCTGTAAGGAAATAACTGACTAAATCAAAACACACACACAGACACACACGCCTCTGGTGCAGCAGAGGTCCAGCCTGATTGCAGGCCTTGACACTCCATCTCCGGTACTGCATCCATCCACAGAGCAGCCCATGTGCAATCATCACACACAGCAAGAAGATGAGCACAGAGGGATCCATTCAAATATAGTGCAACATTAATAAAACATAAGAAACAAAGACGGTGAAAATAATGGTGCACAATTTTTGTGTCCCATGACTATTACCGCTCTTTCATCCTTCATGTCGCCAGACACAAATGGCTGCAGATGTGGTCACGCGCTCGCCATGCAACCATGACAACAGCAATCCTTAGTTTAAATGAATATATTTCATCTGAATGATGAGAATTGCTGAGACCAGACTGTTGCTAGGGACAGGATGCCATTATCCCCTTCTTGAAAGAAACAAGGCTTTTTTAGAGTGAGTGTGTTAGTTAAACCAATTTTAAAATTAAAATGCATTAGGTTGATGGAGTTACATATTTGCAGAGGTGGGCAATGTAGCCAAATATTGTATTCAAGTAAGAGTACTGTTGCTTTAGAATAATACGACTCAAGTAAAAGTAAAAAATAGTCCTCCAAATATTTACTTGAGTAAGACGAAGAAAGAACTCAATGAAAAAACTAACCAAGTAAATAGTAACTTGTTAGTAATTACTTTTTTTTTAATCAGAGTACGAGCATAAAATAAAATAATAAATAATAATAATATATGGGTGTCGACACACACCTGCCACCATTTCAATTTTTAACTGCCCAAAAACCAACAACACATGCATTGGGCCCTAAAGAAACATTATTTGCTTTATTCACTTAAATGACTTCATAAAAAAGCTGACTTACTGTATTTTCTCATGTATAATGTGCACCCATGTATAATACGCTCCCGCAAAGTTGACCTAAAAATTCTGGAAAACCCTTCTACCTTTGTATAATGCATTTTTGCCTCCTCCGGGTGGCTGGTTGTCGTGGGGCCGGCGGACCACCCTGGGTTCCTCGGTGTTGGTCGTAGCAGCTGTACAATAGAAAAGCGAGTGGACACTGGGTAGATGTGATGACACTGCCTGGAGAAGAGACAACACAATTCCTTGCAGAGCCGATTAGAAATATAGATTGGTATGTTTGTGCATCCCATAAATCCATAATTCCAGCATTCTCACTTGTCGATAGAAACATAAAGTCATAACAGACGGAGCATGAGCAGTCGGCCATTCATGTGGGTTGGTCCATCCATCCATCCATCCATCCATCCATCCATCTCTGTACCGCTTATATTTATTTGTTATGATATGATAGAGTATTTTATTGTACAGTACGTGCATTATGTATATTTGGTCAGTATTCTTCCGGTTTCTTGGCAAGAAGGCGGCGTAGGTATATATAAGGAAAACCTCACCTCTTGTCTGCGCCGCTTCACCGAGCACCATGGCGGCTGCGAGATTTTGTTCTCTTGCTGGCGGTTCAGATCCCGATGGCCGTAGGAGAAATACGTTGTTTCGGCCTCTGCCTAACTACACTTGTGTATCCAATGCTTTCTGCTCAGTCTTTCTCAAAATATGTCGGTTCAAAATGATCAGCACAGAGTCCGGAATGCTTGCTTGGCACCCATAGCTGAGCACGTTTCTTCCCCTGTTGTTTGACTTTGCCTATCTACTGGTCACGTATTCCTTTATCACTTGGAGAGCCAAAGAAACTCTTTGAACCATTTGTAAAACCAAATGCCACACAATAAATCATCGTGAAATCGCTAAATCATCCATCCATCCATCCATTTTCTGAGCCGCTTCTCCTCACTAGGGTCGCGGGCGTGCTGGAGCCTATACCAGCTGTCATCGGGCAGGAGGCGGGGTACACCCTGAACTTAGTTGCGAGAGAGGACCGAGGAGAGGCGAAAGGAATACATGGAGCTGCGACATAGGGCAAAGGTAGAGGTGGAAAAGGCCAAACAAAAGGCAAATGATGACATGTACGCCTGTTTGGACACTAAAGAAGGAGAAAACGATCTCTACAGGTTGGCCAGACAGAGGGAAAGAGATGGGAAGGATGTGCAGCAGGTTAGGGTGATTAAGGATAGAGATGGAAATATGTTGATTGGTGCCAGTAGTGTGCTTGATAGATGGAAAGAATACTTCGAGGAGTTGATGAATGAGGAAAATGAGAGAGAAGGGACAGTAGAAGAGGCAAGTGTGGTGGACCAGGAAGTGGCAATGATTAGTAAGGGGGAAGTTAGAAAGGCATTAAAGAGGATGAAAAATGGAAAGGCAGTTGGTCCTGATGACCTTCCTGTGGAGGTATGGAAGCATCTAGGAGAGGTGGCTGTGGAGTTTTTGACCAGCTTGTTCAATATAATTCTAGCGCATGAGAAGATGCCTGAGGAATGGAGGAAAAGTGTGCTGGTGGCCATTTTTAAGAACAAGGGTGATGTGCAGAGCTGTGGAAACTATAGAGGAATCAAGTTGATGCGCTACACAATGAATTTATGGGAAAGAGTAGTGGGGGCTAGACTCAGGAAAGAAGTGAGTATTTGCGAGCAACAGTATGGTTTCATGCCTAGAAAGAAGAAGAAGAAGAAGAATCATCTTTTTATTGTCATGAACATGCATGCATGCACACGAAATTTGTTCTCTGCATTTAACCCATCACAGTGAACACATACACATGTTAGTGGAACACACTGGAGCAGGGGGCAGCTGAAGCGCCCGGGGAGCATTTCGGGGTATCAGTGTCTTGCTCAAGGACACCACAGCCGTGAGTCCGGGGGATGTTGGCGGATGGTCCAGTCGGGGTTTTGAACCTAGGTCCCCCACGGTGGCAGGCGATGATCTTAACCATTACTGTCATTGAACATTGAAATTTGTTCTCTGCATTTAACCCATTACAGGGAACACATACACATGTTAGTGGAACACACTGGAGCAGGGTGGAGCTGAAGCACCCAGGGAGCATTTTGGGGTATCAGTGTCTAATGCTTAATGCTAATGCTGTGATATTCCTGCCACTTGACAGCTGCTGAAAGTAACTAAAAAGTTACTTTTTCTAACTTCGTTACTTTTGAAATCAAGTAATCAGTAAAGTAACTAAGTTAATTTTAAGCTCAAGTAATCATTAAAGTAACTTTTCAAGGTAACTGTGGCAACACTGCATGCACGATAGGTTAATTGAAGACTGAATTGTCCGTAGGTGTGAATGTCAGTGCAAATGGTTGTTTCTATGTGCCCTGCGATTGGCTGGCAACCAGTTCAGGGTGTACCCCGCCTCCTGCCCGCAGTTAGCTGGGATAGGCTCCAGCACGCCCGTGACCCTAGTGAGGATAAGCAGTGTCGAAAATGGATGGATGGATGGAAAATTAAACACAAACGTGGAAATCATCTTTAATAAGGCACGTTGTTTAAGTGTCAGCGGTTAAGTCCATGCTTTACTGTAATTATGAAACATAACTTAGTATCATAGTGCAGGTTTTTTTTCTTCTTTGCAAACTGTATCCTCAAATATAAACATATTATAATATTGGATAACTGTAAATTACCCAAAGAATATCATTTAATATCCATCCATTCGTCCATTTTCCGTACTGCTTACCCTCACTAGGGTGGCGGGCATCATTTAACATAAATGTATTAATTTATTCATTTGCACTAATTTGCATGGTTTCACTCGATAAATGGAGCTACCTCAGGCGTTATGGCGAAAGCTCAGTTTGTGTTCTGACATAATTGTGCCAAACTGTGATCAATTTCTTTTATAAAGAACTCAGTTCTCCTCGTCGGTCCAGTCGCCACAGTCATCAGTGCCATCACATACCTGACGTTGGTGGACGCAGCCCCCACGCTGACACTCCAGCATTTCAGCTGGACACTCTTTGCCAGGTAGCGGAACTGCAGAAGTTAGAAGAGGGAACAACTAAATTTAAAAAAAGTAAGACACACTAAGACTTTAACAATTGTTCTTTTTGTGGTCGTGCTTTGCAGTGGTAATCATGCGGTTCGTCATACAGTATTTACGCAATGCCTTGGGCACAGCTCTCAGTGATATAA
This sequence comes from Phyllopteryx taeniolatus, assembly GCF_024500385.1. NCBI lineage: Eukaryota > Metazoa > Chordata > Actinopteri > Syngnathiformes > Syngnathidae > Phyllopteryx > Phyllopteryx taeniolatus. The sequence goes on from NC_084516.1 coordinate 17,936,808, forward strand.
TGCATTTCTACACCACTGCAGACTAAAAACAGAAAATAAGCATATTGTTAAATGAATACCACTCTAAAATGTCAGTCAAAAAAAATATAATTTGTAAAGACAATATGTTTGATACAGTTGTATAACGGACATGCTTTCGCCAGATGGCACCATGACCCCAATCTCGGACTGAGCTGCATCCCTGTCTCCGCTCCCCCACTGAGACAGATGGTCACGGGGATGGTTTATCTTACACGGACGCTAAATGAATTACCAGCCAGTCTGAAGAAACTCATCAAAAGCAGAGACCAGAAAACCTGACTTCTCACCCAGACTTTAAATTAACAGTTAGCCCAGTCATCAGAAGACTCCCTGTGTCTGCAGGGCTCAAGGGTTTTCTCCGGGCACTCCGGTTTCCTCCCACATCCCAAAAACATGCATTAATTGGTCACTCTAAATTGCCCGTAGGTGTGAATGTGAGTGCGGATGGTTGTTTGTTTGTATGTGCCCTGCGATTGGCTGGCAACCAGTTCAGGGTGTACCCCGCCTCCTGCCCGATGACAGCTGGGATAGGCTCCAGCACGCCCGCGACCCTAGTGAGGAGAAGCGGCTCAGAAAATGGATGGATGGATATATATATATACAACAACATTTTGGAGTCAATGATAATTTTTCACCTTTTTGTAGTTGAATGTGGATTATTTCAAAGCGAAAGATCTCTTGGAAGCAGTTATGGGACATGGAAGCATTTTGATCCTTGTGCAACACAAACATACAGAAGTTTTAGTTGAATTTACCCTTGAGGGATTATAATAAGCATAATAAATGAAAATAAAACAAAATTCCTGGAATGAACTGCAGCTGACCTTAATGGTTTCACAGTTATAATGGACAATTTAGCACTGAGGAGAGAGCAATTTAATAAGACTCTACTTTTGCCTGTCAATATTAGAATGTGTTTGGCAATTTTGCTAAAGCATAGCTGAGCTGTTTTCATGTCTCCTCTGAATATGTACTTGGTAAATGAGCAAAATGTTAAAATTATTGGCCAATAAAATGAGTTTTGTCTCTTACTGTCTCATGTGCTTGATTTTGAATTATTTTCTTTTCTTTCTCCTTTGTAGTGACAATGTACTAAACTGAAGACAAACACACAAGAGACACAAAGTTAGCTAGTTAGCAGCCCAAATAGATAAACAGAAGTGCTTGGATTTATTGTCTTTCATAGTCATATTGTATGTTTTTACATTTTACATGCAGCGTTCTTAACCACTCAGCCACAGCTGCACATAGCAAAATTCATGGGCCACACTTCTGTCCTAAATCCCAATGGAAGATTTGCATATGTTAGTCATGCTCACTATGATGATTCCATGTAAACTTGGGGCAGATGGCTCTGCTGCTGCACACATCAGATAAAGGACTGGGAGAGCCAGGACGAAACAGTCAAAGTAATGCCACATGTACTACTAATTAAATTACACCAAAAACAAGACAATTGTATTTATACACATGTGCTGTGTCCAAAATCACTTACTAACCACTATATAGTGGTGAGGACATTTTGTAGTGGTGTCCGAATGCTTCATGATCAAATTCAGCACCCTTTTTAGTGCACTCAAAATTTCCCACAAAGCATAGCAAAAAGTAACGGCCAACTGATGGTCACCCGCGAGTCGTGATATAACCATAATGCATTGCGTCTTCAGAAGAAGAAGAAATACAAAAATGGCAGGACGAGATGCCTCGCAGACGGATGGAGTGAAGTTTCCTTATAAATGTAAATAACTTCAACAAAGCTTCGATTGTGGGCATTTTTATAGAAATGTACAGTAACACTATGCAGCAATCCTTTTTATTTTTATTGATTTGAATTTTTTTCAACCCACCGCAACAGCCTACTTCATTATTGTACGACAGCTGTGACATCATTTAACAGAATTTCGGACAAAGCTATGGATTTTGCAAATGACTCGCTGTTCTGTAAGAAAAGGCACTATGCTTCCACAACACAGTGTCATTTGCTGGACATGCAAAATTGCCACTAATCTCTTCTGAGTGCTCGTGTTGTTGAAAAAGCTGGATGTAGAGGAAACTTTTAAGTGGAAAGAGCAAAAAAAAAAAAAGCAAAGACGTTAGAGTGAAGCAGTCATGCTCCAACATCAGTACAGCTGTTGGGAGAAAGGCAAAGCGGGCGACAAACTGTGACAGATGGGCTGGCCAAAAGACATCTGTTCCACTACAGTAAGACTCGCCCTGCAGGAATTCTCCTCACTGTGGTACAGTGTCAGGAATTTGTGTTGCCACACAAATCGACACGATAGTCCCATCTGCAGCGAGCTGTTTGACTGGCCCGAAAGGTTGAGCATCACCTTCCTGAGCTGCAACCAACCACGCACTGGGCCAATAACCTTGACTCACTGCAGTGGCCTTTCTTGTCCACAGACGACCGCATTCCCACAGTGGGCCTGTAGGAGGAGTCGTACAGCGACAAACAACTCGGGCCTCCTCTTTACTCCAGTCAGCTTGTTCCTCCCACTCATCTCGTCTGTGTGTATTTATACTGTATTGGCTGGTTGTAATACATGTAGTACTGTTGTATTGCTTATGCTCTTTGTTTCACATTGAGTTTTATTGGGACTTAGAGATCTTTTGCCCACAGTAACTTTCAGCATTTTAGTGATAAAGATTTTGAATTTCAGTTGGAAAAAACATGGAAAACTTACAAAAAAACAAACAAACAAAAAAATGTAACCCAGGGTATACATTGTGTGTGTGTGTGTCGGTGCCACAGAGCACTGATGAATTTTAATAGTCTAACAGCTTCCGGAAAGAAGCTGCTCCTCAGTCTGGTAATGGTGGGGAGGCTGCCCCCACCATCTTCTGAGCAGTGCAACACACACACACACACACAGCTGCTGTGCCAGTGTTGTGTGTTTTGGTTCCAGGTGAGGTCCAGGTTTGTCCTTCCTGAAGTCCACCACCATCTCCTTGGTCTTATTCACATTGATGCAAAGATTGTTCTCTTTGAGCCCGTCCGCCAGATGGTCTACCTCCTCTCTGTACTCGGACTCATCATTGTTGGTGATGCGTCCCACTACTGCTGTGTCATGCGCACACTTGACTATATGACAGCTCGGGAATTTCGCTGAGCAGTCATAGGTCATTAGTGTGAACAGGAGGGGGCTCTGCACACAGCCCTGGGGGGAACCAGTGCTGAGGGTGATGGAGGAGGAGACCGGGTTGTGGATCCTGACAGTCTGCTACTACTAGTAATGAAAATCAGGCATTTACTTATTTTTGTGGTCCAACATAATAATATTTATGTAAAAAATAGACAGTACCCTTAACTTAAATTAACTATTAACTTAACTATTCTGTTAAAAATATATATTTTCACCCAAGCCAATAATAGAGGAGATGACAAAATGCCGATTAAGCCTGTCAGCTCATCTAACATCTTGCTATATTTTTCAAAATTTCTTTTTCTTTTTCGTGAATGCCGATTCTTTTCCCGCTCTGGCCCAGCTGGTGGCACACCGAAAATGACGTAGAAGGAAATGACAGCACAGAAATGAGGCACTTTTCCAAGCAATGCGCGCAGCGCGGTTTTAAAATGCTCACTAAAAATATTATTTGCCGTTTCTGTAGCATCAAATATTCATACGATAATTGCTGTGTAAACAAAAACAATAATAAAAAATGTGCAAACTAACAACATCTACCTCTTTTCGGGGAGCCATTGCCCGCCAGCAGCTGTGTGGGTGGTCACGTGGTCACGACCCACCTCATTTCATTCTTTTAACGTGTGCATGTAAGTTAAATTGCTAGTGACCCAGCGATGTGGTTTGCGAGAACTTTTATCCACTTGATTATCATTTTGCTGCTGGTGCTTCACCACCTGTCATGACGCGGAGAGGTTCCCTCTGCCGTGCCCTTAATCTCCCTACGGACATTGATCAGCGGTGACGTATATTATATTTATATATATATATATATATTTCCTGGCAGGTTTCAACAGCTCTATTATACACTACATTGGTGTATATTCACCCGCGAGGGGTTCGGAGAGGGGGAGACTGGGACAGTTGGACTCGGCATAGCTACGTCATCTCGAAGCGACGGACTGCTTTGTTGTAAAACTGAAGTCCAGCAGTAGGCGGCGCCAAAAATCGCAGCGTATAGCTTCAAAAGATGCATGTGAATGTTTTCCCCCACAATTCAAAACAGTTTCCAGGTATACGGTGTAACACTTGTGTGTATAACTACTGTGTGTGTGTGTGTGTGTGTGTGTGTGGAGTTTTTTTTTCCATTACGTTAATATGCATTTAAACATTCATAAAATGAACTTTCAGGAACAAAATGTGTACAAATCACCAGCATTAGCCCACTTTAAGCACATTTTAACCTTTCTCCATTAAACAAAACATCTAAAAATGACAGTAAAAATGACTAGCCCTAATATGGATGTAAATGCATTCAAAGACACAAAATTAACTATTTTCCACTATCACGACATTTTTGTACATACATAGCTTACTCTGATGGTTTTTATAGGACACAGAAGCTTTTTATAAAAAAAAAAAAAAAAACATTTTGCAATCAAAGCTGTACCTAAAATATGTCCATTACACTTCTACTAGCAAAGCAGCATCGCTAATGAGTACACACACCGGAGCCCTCAATCGTATAAACAAAATCAAAATCAAAATCCTCCGGTCGGGGCGGCTTGGAATTCTTTGACAGCAACTTAAGATGTGTATTGACTCATTAACATGAAAACAAAGCAATATTCCAATTCTGAACGGCTTGCTAAAGGAACAATTTTCAGAAATACTGAGACACCAAATGTTTAATTTCACACTTAATGGGTGGGCAGGCACTCCAAACACTCAATGATTTGAAAACGGGCAATAAAACAAGTCGATGGGTTTTCCATTATATGCCCCCTTTAATATTTTTGCTGTGCAACCTTTTGAATCTATCACTGCAATCAAACAACCGATATAAGACTTGCACTCATTCCTTGCGAGCAGACTGCTCCTGCCGTCATTGATTTAAAAGTCCAACTACCTGTCAGCTGTTCAATAGGATTTAGATCAGGGCTTCTCAGAATAGTCCATTCTTCAATATTTTCCATTCGCACTCACATTCACACCTACGGACAATTAACCTACCATGCATGTCACAGGGAGAACATGCAACCTCCACACAGGCGAGGCCGGATTTGAACCCGGGTCCTCAAAACAGTGAAGCCGATGTGCTAACCACGGTCAATTCCAAAAACTAAAAAAAAAAAATTCAATCAATTGTCCTGTGAACATTAGAATTTTGCATTTTTGTGACGTATAGTACTTTTCATTGTTGCTCCTTTGTGGAGCCATGTACCTTGAATCATTGTTCTTTCTTTCTGGGTCATTGTCATGAGAAGCTCATTCTGTGTGTGCAACATTAGCAGCAAAAGCACCTTGATCTCCTTCAGTGGCACAAGCGAAATAGGCCAACATGTACTATCTAGGTAAACATTGCATGCACCAAGCAGTGGTGACCGGTCAAGGCACAATTGGTTGCTCAGAGCAAAATTTGTTACAGCCAAGTTTGACTCGCAAAACACATCTGCAGCAATCTGCACACATTCATACATTTAATAATCAGCATCTCTGGTGAGTACTATGTGTTGAATTTATATGTTTTATGTTTGTGACATGTTATTAGCGAAATATTGATTGTGAACTGCTCCAGATGATGTATGTGGCACAGTTATACAATAGTATTGATGCTTTCTATAATTACTGTGTGATAGCATTAGGAGGTTTGATTAAGTTGGGTAAGTCCCCACAGAAGGCCCAGGTACCAAATTCAAGGCCTGCCACTGATATCCACATAAAGAGAAATGTATGGTAGCTGAAGCATGGGACCTACGTCTTGATTTTTACTCAAAATGTAAAATATTTCACCAAGCATTCTTTTCAGTGCTGTACAGGTTGTCACTGTCAACCAATCCAAGAGGGAAAACTACAATAGTTACTTTGAACGTGGTCTTAGATTGTAGTTGATTTCTGATTGCAAGGTACATGTTTCTTTTGAGTGCACTCCTCGGCTCATCATTTTTGCAAGAATTCCTGTCTTGTGTGCGGCCATCCTGACACAAATGGCTGAGGTACGTTGTCAGCGATCAAATCACTACACATTGATATGACCAAGGGTGACTTGGCCAAGGTGCCCGAGATAGCTGGCTTCAGTGATCATATTTGCAGATGTATTTTGGTTTTAGTTCTGTGACTATTTTAAAGTCTGTGTAGTGTAACTTATTTAGTTATTCAACAAATACAATACGCAAGGATTACTTGACAAACAATAGTTTTTTTTAACAGTCTCACAGGCTACACAGTCATGGTGCGTGGATATAATAATTATTATTTTTTTAACTTTTCCCCTTGCTACAACACGTACTTGTGTCAAGCTATCTATTTTATGAGACTAAAGTGATAATACAAAAAAATTATTGTATATTCCTGGAGGAAAAGTGGTGTTCTGACAGGAGTAAAGTCATAATTTTAATGAGTGCATGTCAATAATTCTGGTTGGATGACTGAACAAATTTACAGTACGTGTACAAATGTAGGGTAATGCCCCTCTGCTTCCGAGCTTCTCTAATTTGTCACTACTATTGAGCTGTATTGATCCGCCATTCAACCCCCACTGCTTTACCTGGCAAATGTAGCTGTAACCTAAAATCCAACGACAATTGTGTTGTGTGCACGAATACTGAATACTTTGGGAGAGGCTAGTACTGACAGAGTTAACACATCAATGATTTATCGGAACCTAACATGAGAAACACATCAGAAAGACCGGTCTCCGTTTGAGGCTGACTCACGGAAGCATTCATTTCAAAGACCTCATCAGCTCTGTTTATGTCAAAGTGCTGGCAAGAGGAAGGCCTGCTTTGCCCTCTCTTTCTTCGTCAGAAAATCATGGGCTGCATGTCGCGGTCGTCCAACCACAATGGACATCACAGGGTTGCATTTGCATTAGAGTAACGTGAAAAACACGGTGTATGAGGAAGACATGCACGTTTCAAACACAAGCTGTAAGCATGCAAAGCGCTTTGAAGTGTTTAACCGTCGAGCGTACTGTTTTACTGCCATTATGTTTGTGTATGTGCATAACCTTTCCTCAATAAACTGTTCATCATTTTACATCTGCCTCCGCCTGCTCTTGGGTCCAGCTACTCCCCACACGTGACAGAGTATCTTATAAACTACAGGTACAAGTTAATTTTCTTGAACTGTATCGTAATTCGTAACTTTTCATCTTTTTCATTGGTAATAGCATATATTTTACCTTGAACCAAGAGCTTCAAAATCATTTTTATAGAGGCTTGTAATAAGGAGAACAGTATGCCCGCCATGGCAACCCGTATTGTATATTTTTGTACATGATATTGATGGACCACAATAAACATATTTTGATGGCATTGCATTAGTATATTGCAGCACTAGTGTTAGTGTTCAGAGCTGTGTGCAACCACAAAACATGGATTAATATCTATTTCAATGATGATAACACTGGAACACACAGACAAGTGATTGTTAGGAAAATCCATGCATTGATTTTTATTTTATTTCTTTTCTTCAGCGCAAAATTTTATATTGGGAAGGTTCACTAATAAACAAAATATTGGAGACAAAAAACTGAACCGATATATCAACTACAGGCATGTTTTCCTTTCGTTGTTTAGTGACCAAAGTTTGTTCAAAAGTCAAATGCAAGTCAGCAAATGAGTTTCATTTATCATTGGTTGTTAAGAGGTTAGCTTAACGGCAAATGTCAGCTAACAAAACCACGGGGACTACCACTGCAGCTTGAACCATTTTGGAGAAATTCTGTACTGTTAGAAATAAAAAAATAAAAAAATGTATCACTCGTAATCTGATGGTTGCTACACTTTATGAAATTTTGCTAAGAGTTCTAGACGGCCAGAGGTTTCTTTCCTCGAACCCAAACACACACAACAATGCAGGTCGTGAATTTTATGTAAAATTGAATGATCTAACATGGGGAATCTACAAGGAAACAACACAGAAAAACAGAAAACAAAGTACAGACGAACATTGGCAAAGGAAACTGACTTGTGATGTGAGATTGGTAGAATGAGTGTGTAGTGAATGCATATAGCTGGGGATTCCTGTTCTCGTTAATTTAAACCCAAGTATGCACTAATCTGTCCTTTCAGTAGACCGCAATGTTGGACTTGCGTGTCAGGTCAAGCTTCCGAGTGTTCAGCCGGTCTGCACAGGGAACAGGTGGATCTGGCAGAAAAGAAGAAGAAAAAGGTCAAAAAACGAGCCCAAAAGGTTCCCCGGCAGGATGAACGTCCGAACGTCTCTGCTCGCAAGACGTTCGGAGCGGGCGCGTTGTGCGTTGCCAGTCTTCGGCAAGTTGGTTGGGTGAGACAAGAGGTGACGAGGACACAAAAGGGGAGCTGGACCACCTCTGAGTGTTAATTTTTCATTTTGGGGTTATTTTGCAGTTTAAAACCAGTGGAATAAAATATTAATTATTGGAATGAAGATAACGGGACCATTTTCCCACTTTGCATTGTCCCACGCCCATCCTCTTTATTACCTGTAACGAATGTTTCAAGTGTTGTAATGTCTGCATGGTGGCATTTGTGTGGTGTAGAGTTAAACATTTCATCTGGTTCAGTTGACAACAGATTCGACATCAGACATTCGAGTTTGCAGAAATACAGTCACTAGTGGCGTTCATATAAAGTTCTTAAAATATTAACTCCCAGCCAAGTCCGGTAAAGACTGTTTTATGAACCCGCGTCTGCAGTGCCGTTCCGTCACCTGTGGGTATCGTTGTTGCTCTGCCCAAACTCCCAGCTTGTCTCGCCAAGTGGCGCGATACCCAGCGGGGTGGAAACGCCTTTGTTGGTGAAATCCTCCGGACTGGCTGGTGGTGGAAGTTAATTCATTTAGTGTTCTAGTGTGAACTAGGTATCTTTTGTCTCCACTTTGATGCTCCGGGTGCTGGTAATTCACTTAGCGTCGGCATGCCAAAGCAAATGTCTCTGTCTTGCTTCTGATGATCATGGCTGGTGATTCACTTAGCGTCTGTATGTGAAGTTGAGTCTCACCAACCCGTGGTTGTCTATCTCGGCGGGAAAAGTGAGTCTCGCCGGAGACTGGGGTGCTGGGTGTTATCTTTCCATGGCGTGTCCGCTACACCCACCCACGACTTCTGCCTGCTCCGCAGCTTGCACTTTTTGTTATGCTTCAGTCTCACTGAGTGCAAAACCCAGAGGAAACTTGGCTAATAATGGCTGCAAAGCCATTCGGTCTAACTGATGCGAGAGTGGGTGGAAATAGAAGCAGAGGAAGGCTTCTCACCCTCATTTAACAGGGAGTCTTATCACTGCAGGGCTGTCCAATAAGTAGTGAGTTGAAAGCAAACTGTCTGCTGCAGTCACGTCAAGGCAAGGAGGGTAATTACTGACGCTCTGCTCGCCCTACCACAGTGAATGCAGAGAACAGACATGCAAACACCAACGACATGAAAAGGATGGGGGGGGGGGGGGGTGGACAGTGTAGGAGGGCCTGGGAGGATTTAAAAAAATATTAATATAAATTAAGCAATCTGGAAGACTATGAAGAGTACAATAAGGCAAAATAAATTTACTTTACACAGAAAGACATTTACACTTCTCAAGTAAATGTTGATGTACAAATTTAAGATTAAAATTATATTTGCCTCATTTCTTTGCTTTTTTGCCAACTTGAGCCAGGTTCATCTCCACCTGCATCTGATGCCTGCTTCAAGCTGTGCCACATGAATAGCATCCTCCTCTTTAAGCACTCTCATTCTGGAAAAGAATAGACTAAAATCATTGTGTGTTTCACTTCATTTTTCACTATTGCCAACTTCAAAGGCTAATCCCAAAATGGAAAACATTAAGTACAGTATTTTTCTGTTTTTATTGGCCATTTCTAAATTTGAAGTTAGTTCATTGTTGTGACATAATCCCTAACATCGCTCTGTCATTTAATACATTTAAAAGTAACATCCGTAAAGTAATTAGTTAATTGTAGGCGTGTTTCCTAATTAATACAAGATGTACAACACCAATTCCAATTAAGTTTGGACGTTGTGTTAAACAAAAATAGAAAACAATGATTTTCAAATCCTGTTCAACCTATATTTAATTGAACACACGAAAAAGACAAGATATTTAATGTTCAAACTGATAAACCTTCATGTTTTTAGCAAATAATCATTAACTTGGAATTGTATGGCTGCAACACGCTCCAAAAAAGCTGGGACAGGGTCATGTTCACCACTGTGTTACATCTCCTTTTCTTGTAACAACCTTCAATAAACGTTTGGGAACTGAGGACACTAATTGTTGAAGCTTTGTAGGTGGAATTCTTTCCCATTCTTGCTTGATGTACAGGTTCAGCTGTTCGTTGTCGTATTTTACGCTTCATAATGCACCGCACATTTTCAATGGGAGCCAGGTCTGGACTGCAGGCAGGCCAGTCTAGTACCCGCACTCTTTTACTACGAAGCCACGCTGTTGTAAGACGTGCAGAATGTGGTTTGGCATTGGCTTGCTGAAATAAGCAGGGGCGTCCATGAAAAAGACGATGCTTGGATGGCAGCATATGTTTCTCCAAAACCTGTATGTACCTTTAGCATTAATGGTGCCTTCACAGATGTGTAAGTTACCCATGCCATTGGCACTAACACAGACCCATACCATCACAGATGCTGGCATTTGAACTTTGCGTCCATAACAGTCCGGATGGTTCTTTTCCTCTTTGGGCCGGAGGACAATACGTCTACAATTTTCCAAAAACAATTTGAAATGTGGATTCGTCGGAACCACAGAACACTTTTCCATTTTGCATCAATCCATCTTAGATGAGCTCGGGCCCAGAGAAGCCGGCGGCATTTCTGGATGTTGTTGATAGTAGAGTAGAAAGTCCGCCTCACAGTTCTGAGGACCGGGGTTCAAATCCCGGCCCCACCTGTGTGGAGTTTGCATGTTCTCCCCATGCCTGCGTGGGTTTTCTCTGGGCACTCCAGTTTCCTCCCACATCCCAAAAAACATGCATAAATTGTCCGTAGGTGTGACTGTGAGTGTGAATGGTTGTTTGTTTGTATGTGCCCTGCGATTGGCTGGCAACCAGTTCAGGGTGTAGCCCGCCTCCTGCCCGATGACAGCTGGGATAGGCTCCAGCACGCCCACGACCCTAGTGAGGAGAAGCGGCTCAGAAAATGGATGGATGGATGGACTGTCCCCATTATTTGTAAATGTCATTTCCAAAACAAGCAACAACAGTGAAAGTCCAAAAGTCAGCAGCTCAACTATATGCCTCTAAGATAAAAAAATTAAATTAAATAAAAAAAAAAAAACTTATTTGGCTTTTATTGTGTTTTTTCCCCCATGCATTTTGGAATGTCACCACAGAGGTGTGCCACCAAAGAGGAAAGGTTTGATCAGGACCATAAGACCAACATGGAACTTATCGTGGCACAGACATGCAATTTGCCCAGAATCGAATACAATCCATTACGTGCCATCAATCGACCTCCGATTTGGTCGGATAACAAAATGAAATTCCCTAATATATTTGTGAATTTATTATTAATTATTATTATTATTATTATCCATCCATTTTCCGTACCGCTTCTCATCACTCGGGTCGCGGGAGTGCTGGAGCAAATCCCAGCTATCTTCGGGCGAGAGGCGGGCTACACCCTGAAATGGAACCCAGCCAATTGCAGGGCACATACAAACAAACAACCATTCGCACTCACATTCACACCAATGGGCAATTTATAGTCTTCAATCAACCTACCACGCATGTTTTGGGGATGTGGGAGGAAACTGGAGTGTGCGGAGAAAACCCACGCAGGCACAGGGAGAACATGGAAACCCCACACAGGCGGGGCCGGGGATTGAACCCGGGTCCTCAGAACTGTGTGGCAGATGTACTAACCAGTCGCCCACCATTCCGCCCTATTATTATTATTCATTCATTCATTCAGTCATCTTCCGTTCCGCTTCTCCTCACTACGGCCGCGGGCGTGCTGGAGCCTATCCCAGCTATCTTCGGGCGGGAGGCGGGGTACACCCTGAACTGGTCGCCAGCCAATCGCAGTGCACATGTAAACAAACAACCATTCACACTCACATTCACACCTCCGGGCAATTTAGAGTGTTCAAATAATGCATGTTTTTGGGATGTGGGAGGAAACCGGAGTGCCCGGAGAAAACCCACGCAGGCACGGGGAGAACATGCAAACTCCACACAGGTGGGGCCGGGGATTGAACCCGGGTCCTCAGAACTGTGAGGCGGACTTTCTGTGAGGCTGACGCTCTAACCAGTCGCCCACCGTGCCGCTTAATGGGGACAGTTACATGTATAAATAAAATCAACTGAATTGAGCTAAATTTTCACGAGACAAATTGGGACAAATTGAAAGCAGTTATCTCCAAGCTTTGTGATGATGAAGGGTGAATTGTTCATCCTCGTGATTAATTCATCACCTCCCTGCAACACCAAGAGACACCAGTATGTGTTGACTGATCTATAATTCAGCACACTGTTTGATGATTCTTATACTAACCCCGTTTTCAAGCACCTTTTTAAGTTGCAGCATTTGTTGATAACAATAATGTGCCTGGAATAAGCCCACCATGGCCCAGAGCTGAGTCCCCCCGGGTGACATTCATTTGACTGTTAATAATTTAAGCAAGAGAACAAATGTGTGTTTGACTTCTTCACACATTGAGTTTGTGACTGCATCCGTTTTGTGAGTGCGTGTGAGAGATTGAGAGGGAGAGAGATTCTTGTTTCCTAGGTAACCGTGAAGTTGATTCAGCTCCTGTATCTAGCAGCGAGGAGGCTCCTAACATTTACTTGAACCCGAGCTTACACACTACCGAAGCCTGCCTTCTGTCACTCACGATAAGGAACACAATTTGCGTGGGACAGTAAGTGTGTGACAGATGGAAAGATTGATGGCGCTGACTTGCTATCTGATTAATGGCCTTTTAATTCAGAGAGCAACACAATAAAATCCGATTCTAGTAGTTAGCATGGTACCCTTCACATCATTCTATACCACCAGGCACGTGCATAGAAATTCTTGGGGGCGGGTGCTCAAGTCAAAAAAGGGCACCCATGCCAAAATTATTCATACTATTATGAAAAAATAGTAGTGTATATTTAACTTATGTATTTATTTCTGTTAACGCAATACACACAGCCAATAAAACAGCTATTAAGGTAAGGTATTGAGGTGGATAGTGGATTTAAAAAGTCTACACACCCATGTTCAAATGGCAGGTTTCTGTGGTACACAAACAAATGGGACCATAAATCATTCAAAAACTTTTTTTACTCTTAACCTATAACCTGTACAACTCAATTGAAGAAAATTAAGAGGTGAAATAAAAATAAACAACTGAGATGACATGGTTGTGAGTGCACACACCCTCTTATAAACTGGGATGTGGCCGTGTTCAGAATCAAGCCGTCACATTCATACTCAAGTTAAACGGGAGTCAGCACAAACCTGCCACCATTTAAAGTGTCTCTGATTAACCCCAAATAAATTAAAGCAGGAGCATACTGTATGTGCAATTCTACCAGGGACAAATACATGCCCCTCAAATATCCAAAACCCTTTGAGTGGAAATAAATATATATAAATATAGTGGAATCTCGATATAATGGACTCATATGGGCGGGCGGCAGGGGCTTGGAGGGTGCGGGGTGTGGGGGGATCGTTCGTTACAGCCGATCGCCCGGTACATTGAAACACGTTTGTTTTTGTGTGGCCATATGCACCCATATTACTGTACAGTACAAAATTAATGGTTTGTACTTTTTTTTTGGGTGGCCTAAAACGCCCAGTGCAGTACAAAGTTATTGTAAATAAATATAAAAAAGGCTGAAAATGTTTGAAAAGTTTCAAAATGTATCCAAACTTACCGCTTGCGTGCTTTATGTAGTGTGCATTGTTGATGTACTAGTCATAGGCTTGTTGCCTTCATGAGCCACGTTCGAATAAGTGCGTCCTAGTTTCAAATCCATTGTCATAGATAAACGACTTGGCAAAAAAAACTAAATAAATAAAAAACTGTGACTTTACTAAAAATAGCATGTTCCGCAATCCAGAGAGTTGTGTGTCATATTCCTCTTTTGCGTTAACAACGCAGCCAGCCATGTGAGCATCTTCCGTACCGCTTACCTCAGCTATTTTTAGCCGAGAGACGGGGTACACCCTGAACTGGTCGTCAGCCCAGCCATCCATCCACCGATCCGCCTGTCGAGCTCCCGTTCCATTCTTCCCTCACCCGTGAACAAGACCCCAAGATACTTGAACATCTCCACTTGGGGCAGGATCTCAACCCGGACCTGGAGGGGGCACGCCACCCTTTTCCAGCTGAGGACCACGGTCTCAGATTTGGAGGTGCTGATTCTCATCCCAGCCGCTTCACACTCGGCTGCGACCCGCTCCAGTGAGAGTTGGAGATCACGGCTTGAAGAAGCCAACAGAACCACATCATCTGCAAAAATCAGAGTTGCAATACTGAGGCCACCAAACTGGACCCCCTCTACGCCTCGGCTGCACCCAGAAATTCTGTTCATAAAAGTTATGAACAGAATCGTTGACAAAGGGCTGTCTTGGCAGATATTTACTGCCGGATATGCGGACAAAACGCTGACTCCGGTCGTACAGGGACCGAACAGCCCGTATCAGGGGGTTTGGTACCCCATACTCCCGAAGCACCCCCCACAGGATCACATGAGGGACACGGTCGAACGCCTTCTCCAAGTCCAGATAACACGTAGACTGGTTGGGCAAACTCCCATGCGCCGTTGAGGACCCTGCCGAGGGTATAGAGCTGTTTCACTGTTCCACGGCTAGGACGGAAACCACACTGCTCCTCCTGAATCTGAGATTACCAGGGAGGCTGATGCGTGTGATCCCCCTGTAGTTGGAACACACCCTCCGGTCCACCACCCCACCACCCCAGTCTGCCAATCCAGATGCACTGTCGCCGATGTCCACAACATCCAGAGCCTTTAGGAACTCCGGGTGAATCTCATCCTCCCCCGGGGCCTTGCCATCGAGGCGCTTTTTAACCACCTCGGTGACCTCAACCCCAGAGATAGGAGAGCCCGCCTCAGAGAACCCAGACTCTGCTTGGTTGTCAGCCGATTGCAGTATCCTAGTATCCAATTTTTGAACACATTGTTTGGTCCCAATGGTCAGTTTGATCCGACATCCGGGGTCCGTTTTATCAAGGTTCCACTATGTACAAATGAATTAAAGGGAAAAAGGAAAAAAAAGAAATAAAAGGCACTTTTTCATCCAGGGAAAAGGGGCAAGTGCTTGAGTACCACTTGCAGCCAAAGTGTGCACGTGCCTGTATACCACTATCGTTGTATGAATGGGTGAATGTGTCACATTGTGCGGAGTTTTTCCAAGGGAGCCAGACCTCATATAAATGAAGGCCATTTAATTTATTTGTTTTTATTAAAATCATTCGGCAATTAATTATTATTATTTTTTTTTTTAAAAAGGATTTTTATATATATATAAATGTGTGCGTGCCAGGCCCATGAGATTTTTTAATATGTGCCTTGGCTCAATTTAGCTTGAGGAACAGCTGAATCACTGGCAGCACATCACGCCAACACGCAACATTAAAAAAGAAGCAAAAAAAGAGAGTGGGTAGCGCATGGCGGGAGCGCGCAGGAGCACCAAAGCGCGCGTGCACAGCTGTCAGAACCAAGGACAGCAGCCGCTTAGCCGGGAGCG
Organism: Phyllopteryx taeniolatus; assembly: GCF_024500385.1. Taxonomy (NCBI): domain Eukaryota; kingdom Metazoa; phylum Chordata; class Actinopteri; order Syngnathiformes; family Syngnathidae; genus Phyllopteryx; species Phyllopteryx taeniolatus. The sequence goes on from NC_084516.1 coordinate 17,952,639, forward strand.
ACCTGCAAGGGAGCTTCGCCGTGATCGAGAACACCGAGCCATTCACGCGCAAGATGAGACGCTGCAGGTCGGAATGAGGCGCAAGATGTTTCTTCCCAGCCTGCCTCTAAGATGATCGTGCTCAGTCCACCGCATTGCCGATAAATTCTCAGCTTCTTCAGTGTTCTCACACTTTTGGCCACCCTCCCTCCATCGCTTCCACGATCACACCGCCCACTCGCGTCGTGCCTGCAACCGACTGTCCGAGACGCGCTGCCGTCCAGAAGCTGCTCGAGCCGAGCCGCCTGCACCGGGGAGAGAAGTGAGCGGGCTGGAGGCTTCCGTTTGACGGGGCTGCTGACGCAAACGATGCGGCTCTTTCTGTTGGCGGTGGTCGTCTGGTGCTCGTGCGCGCGGGCCGGCTGCGAGCCGAAAATTGTCAACATCGGAGCCGTCCTGAGCCAAAAGAGGTACGAGCAGGTCTTCAAAGATGCGGTGACCCAAGCCAACCAAGTGTACGGACGGGACAAATTTAAACTCACGGCCATCTCCGTCACGCATAAACCCAACGCCATCCAGATGGCTCTGTCTGTATGTGAGGACCTCATCTCCAGTCAGGTATGTAAAGCTGCCCATTTTGTGCTGCGTTTTCAACGCAACTCAAAAATGGTGTCGAGGGGGGTTTAGAAGCAAGTCTTTAAATGAAAAGTTAGGTGGGGATGGTGAAACATTTCCTGTACTGGATATGCTATTCTCATGTATTTTCCACTCAGTTGCCATGGTTACACCACCCTCTCTGGACTCTGCATAGTTACAGACCTCAGGTTCATCCATCCATCCATCCATTTTTTTTATACCGCTTATCCCCATTAGGCTAGCGGGTTAGCTGGAGCATATGCCACCGAGAGGTGGGGTACACCCTGGACTGATTGCCTACATATCGAAGGCACGTGGAAAAACAAGCTTTCACACTCACATATACACCATAAGGACAATTTTGTTTTGGGAATTTGCGAGGAAGCTAAGGTACTCAGGCTACCCAAAGGGCCCCGAATTTGAACCCCGACCTCAAAACTGTGAAGCGGGTGTGCTAACCACTTGTGCCCTGCCCTGCCTCATGCAGCTTGGTTCATCGAGTCCAAAATTATGACAAGGCGCTAATGATGTCTGTTGTCAATCTACAGTATCATAATGATTTATCAACTGTACAATCATACTGGGCGGCACGGTGGACGACTGGTTTGAGCGTCAGCCTCACAGTTCTGAGGACCGGGGTTCAAATCCCGGCCCCGCCTGTGTGGAGTTTGCATGTTCTCCCCGTGGCTGTGTGGGTTTTCTCTGGTTACTCCGGTTTCCTCCCACATCCCAAAAACATGCCTGCTAGGTTAATTGACAACTCTAAATTGCCCGTAGGTGTGAATGTGGGTGCGACTGGTTGTTTGTTTGTATGTGCCCTGCAATTGGCTGGCAACCAGTTCAGGGTGTACCCCGCCTCCTGCCCGATGACAGCTGGGATAGGCTCCAGCACGCCCGCGACCCTAGTGAGGAGAAGCGGCTCAGAAAATGGATGGATGGATGGATGGACAGTCATATTGTAAAGGCACCATTAAATATAACCATGAAAACAGTTTTTCAGTGTTGACTGAATGTCAAAGGCACTGTAGTGGGTCACGATTTTAAATGTTATCTAATTAATTAGATGCTTAGCATTTACCCCTCCTGGAAGCCGTCACCTTATCGTGGTGGAGGGGTTTGTGTGTCCCAGTGATCCTAGGAGCTAAGTTGTCTAGGGCTTCCCGCCCCTGGTAGGGTCACCCATGGCAAACAGGTCCTAGGTGAGGGACCAGACAAAGCACGGCTCAAAAGACCCCTTATGATGATGACCTGGAAGGGTGTGATTGGGAGGAACAACCCCCCCGATCAGAACCCGATCGGTGTTCTATTATTGGACTTCTGTGCTCATCACGGATTGTCCATAACAAACAGCACGTTCAAGCATAAGTGTGTCCACACGTGCACTTGGCACCAGGACACCCTCAGTCGCAGTTCAATGATCGACTTTGTGGTCATGTCATCGGACTCAGGGCTGCATGTCTTGGACACTCGGGTGAAGAAAGGGGCGGAGCTATCAACTGATCACCACGTGGTGGTGAGTTGGCTCAGATGATTGGCGAAGATGCCGGTCCGACGTGGCAGGCCCAAACGTATTTTGAGGGTCTGCTGGGAACGTCCGGCAGAATCCCCTGTCAGAAGGGGTTTCAACTCCCACCTCCGACAGAACTTTGCTCACGTTCCGGGGGAGGCGGGGGACATTGAGTCCGAGTGGGCCATGTTCCGCGCCTCTATTGCTAAGCTGGCTGACCGGAGCTGTGGCCGTAAGGTGGTCAAAATTCATACACATAGCCTTAACGTTATCACAAATGATGACACGGTGTTCAGAATTCCATAAACTCAATTTGAATTCTCCACTGTTAGATAGGATCCATGGATCCATGAACTCTCCATTACCTCTTAAGGTAGTGTTACGATGGAATCTGGGTGGCTCTGACTATCAGTCACAACAATCACAATCACACATTTCTCTCAACCGTCTGGTTATGAAAAGTAATGATAATAATACAAAATGAAGACTAAAATGCATGATTATATGATAACTCATATTGAATTGAATGAATGCATTTTAGAAAAAGACACTGCTCACAAAGGTAAGTGAAGAGTTCATATAGATTGTACATTGGGTGAGAGATGGTACGACCTCAGATTATACCCATACTTCATAAACCTTCCTCGGTTAACCGCTAAACTGTTTATTTCGCTTCAAATTTGTCCCAGTTGTACTAAAAAGGTGAAAACAAAACACACCATTTGGCCAATTTGGCATCCATTCAAAATGTAACACCAACCACAAATCAGTTCATTTTCTGTCCAACACAATTAACAGACAGTGGGCTTCGGTTCAGGGGCATCTCTCGCATGAAGGGGCAACTGTACATTTCAGACCAACACAGCTGCAGATCTAGTGAAGTGCAATGAGAGCCAGTGAGGAGTGAAAATGGAAAAAAATGCCTTGGACTATTATATGCAGCCTGACAGGCATGTACTGTACGATAACTAACAGTAATAGTTGGAGAAATGACATTCGGGGTGGCTTCCTTTCAGTAACAATCTGTTTGATGGCCAGTGTTATAACATGTAATCCTGCTTTTAAATTATGATTAATCACAACATGTCTTTCTGCATTACAATTGTATTTAACAAAGTGGAGTACCGATTGAACCAATTTAACACATTGCAGAAGTAATGCATGGAAAGTGCGATGTACCTTGGAGAGTTGTACAACCATACGTTCAGGTAATCCTCAACATGCCTTTTAAAAACTCTACATTACTGCATGTTAAGGTGTGAACTCACTCTCCCTCCTCCAACATGTATTATTAGGCTTCATGTAATAATAATAAATACATAAATAAATAAATAAATTAATTTAAAAAAACGCCAATGAGCCTATGACTCTAAGTTATAGAGCCTGGGAGAATAACATAACATGACGGCTTCGAGCACATGCTCACTTGCTCACGCAATTCAAGCCAAACGTGTGCTTATTGCAACAACAATCATGAGGGTCTATGCACACACATACTGGGCCTGATTTAGGCAGTGAATGAAAGTTTGAATCCTCTGAGTTTGGCTTGCGGGCGATAACAGTCACTGAGAGAGAAAGTCTGTGGCAGATGGAGGAGTAGATGCCTGCGAGCAATCCTTGGATGGTAACTCTCACTTTTGACCCAAACATATGGGCTGCTCGCATCTAATAATCCATGGCTGCGCACACGCCAACTTCATTCCTCTTTCTCCACAATTATAGGGAATTTTCTGGAATTTATCCAGTCAGATTATTTCTTCTCCGAGTGGGGTAGCTGGTGGTCTTTGTGTGGGTATTAGTCTAAAACCGATCCAAATTAATATACATCTGTTGGCCTACACAATGAAGGCTTTTGGAACATTGGGAGTAGTTTCTCTCTTTTCTTATTATCTGATAATTCCAGTGAACAGTAGAGGAATGTACATAGACTCGATATAAGATTTTTCAATAGTGCATGCAAAAATAAATGCGTCATGACGTTAATCACAACATAATCAACATTCCAATTTAAAGCTAGATTACCAATCAGATGCAAGTAATCATTTGAAATAGCATCATCTGTACCTCCGGTAGGCTTTGTCTTATGACGGCAACCTTGTATTGAAGCATTTTAAATGTCTAGTGGTTCTATTTACTTTTATGTGCTGTCACTGACACAGGATTTAAGTGGATTTGACTCAGGGAAAATACTATGGACGAAACTAAAGGAACATGATGGACACGGTCTTGCCCTCATCAGAATGAAATAACATTTTTATTAAAAGTAATGCACTGTCATTTAGTGACATACTGTATTTGCGCCACCGCACATCATTGATGAATGTCATTAAGTCCAAGGTGTGTATTGATGGTTTACTTTGCCAGCTGTAAGTATCATTGTGAGTGACTGTGGCTCAGTTGGTAGAGCAGGTTGTCTGGTGACTGAAGGGTTGCCAGTTTGAATCCGGGCTCCAACTTTCTGCTGTCAAAGTGTCCTCGGGCATGACACTGAACCCTCTGTTGCCTCCAGTGGGTCTGGCAACGCCTTGCATGGCAGCAGCTGCCCACTGGTATATGAATGTGCGCGGCTTTGCAAAGGGCATTAGGCACTGTATGGTGGAGATAAAGAATATGTGTTTATCCATAGAATTATTTTCTTACTTTCATTCTTTTCTAGTTAAGCAAGGTCAAACTGTTGTATGCATAAGGCATCAGCTCTGTGGAAATGGAGGCACATGAGGGATTGCATTTGTGACAGAAATGTGCGTGCTGACAAGATAAATCCATCTCTAAGGTGAAATGACAGTTCAGTCCCAATTTATCACTGAATAAAACTTTTACCTCTTTTATCTCTCTCCTGCGATCCTAAGCGGGAAAAGCGGTGTTGAGGAATGGATGGATGGAAATGTAGCCGTCAAAAATTCTACTTTTGCAAGGGCTAACTCAATAAACGTGCCGTGACAAAGTGCAATCACGAATTGCCACTTAATGGAAGCTAATGCATTTAACGCATGAAACGCAGTAACATTAGTCTGCAAGCACCAACTTTTCATTTGAAAATGCCCGTCAGTATAATGTATTGTCAAGGACGGTACATCTCTGTTGTTCTGCTTGACCGTTGGTCATGAACTGCAAAGAAGTTGTGAAGTTCTGTCTGAACTTTTTCTTTAATGTCTGCTAGACTAACATTCTCATTAACTACCAGTAGACTGCATTTCCTCGGTTAAGGATGTTTAATACCAGAAGAGTTGACACCCATCGCTGGGAGGCAGACTCTGCAGGGCGGCTGGAGAGTGTCTGCCGCCCCCGTAGCTTACTCCTTCTCTTTACCCTTTCTTGGTCTGCCACAGCCTAACAATGTCTCAGCAGTTTTCCTATGCGTGACTCAACGGTCTTAACTGTTTTTTTTTTTTTTTTCTAGTTTGAGCAAGCTTAGGGTGCATACAAAGAGAAATTCAAGGCTGTAGCAGTGGAAGGTTTAGAGCAGTAAACAACTAAGACTCCAGCCTGAACCTATCTAAAATATGTGCCTGGGAAATCACAACTATTGACTTTGTAAGGATAGTCGTCTCCTTACAAAGTCAATAGTTGTGATTTCCCTCTCTGTTTACTTCTGGCGTTTTATTACTGCAGTCAGGCCAGCAGAAAAGATGAAGTCAAGGCAGCTCCTACAACAAGTGTAAATAGTTTTGTACCGCCTCTCTGCCAACATGCTGAGAGGACCAACTTCAAAATAAAAGCTTCATATTACTACATTGGAGATCACGTCACTTTAAGCTTTTATTTTGAAGTTGGCCACGGAGTGCGGTGCGGCGCTTAATGAAGCCTTAACCATACGTTCACCCCCACGTGGGTGACTGACAAGGATGCGGGCACTGCTGCATATGAAGCACTTTTCATATGCAGCTGGGCCCGCATTTTCCATCCATCCATTTTCTGTACCACTTATTCTCACGAGGGTCGCGGGCGTGCTGGAGCCTATCCCAGCTATCTTTGGGCGGGAGGTGGAGTACACCCAGAACTGGTCGCCAGCCAATCGCAGGGCACATAGACACAAATAACCATTTGCACTCACATTTAGAGTCTTCAATTAAACTACCATGCACGTTTTTGGGATGTGAGAGGAAACCGGAGTACCCGGAGAAAAGCAGGCACGGGGAGAACATGCAAACACCACAAAGCCGGGGCCGGGATTTGAGCCCGGTCCTCAGAACTGTGAGGGAGATGTGCTAATCAGTCGTCCACTGTGCCACCGGCCGCATTTTACTTTAAAAAAAAAAAGAAATAAATCACCTACGATCAGGCTCATTTAGTCGTTGCAGCCAGAATCGCAATCACAGTGTGATGTCCCACTATCCCAAGCTTCAACTATATAAAAATGATATACAGAGACGTCTCTGCAGGAAGCTTTCAAACTGAAAGCCTGAAATACACCTTGAAGCGCTCGTCGTGAAACTATAGCTCATGAAAGAGCTTTTAAACTCACTGCTGTGAAATTAGTATGGGATGCACACAGTCCCGTTTTTTTAGCTGCTGCGTCACCTCCTCCGCCTTAAAATATGCAAAGCCAGGGCTTTCTTTTGCAACAATGCATAATACATCTTGCCAAGTTGCGGTCTACTCAGCGGGGAAAGGCTCCCAATTTCCTTGCAGGCTGCTACGTCAGCACTTCCAGGGTGCTGTTGTCTTTGTCTATTGCCGCAGGGCCCTTTCACACTGAGCAAGTGTTGTGTGAAAAGGGCTTTATTGCTGTCAAATAAAAAGACTGTATATGTGCATTATCATGCGCTCAGTTTTTTCTGACATAGGCTGATTTCACAGACGACATGCGCAGCTACCTGTATAGTCAGTACTGCGGTAGCTTTTGCTGTGATCACGTGACCATAATGATCTAAAGAGATTTGCAGGTTTGAAGACACAACATGGTTTGTTCCAAAGTTCAGAAAGATGACTCAGAAAAGAGAGTTTTTAAAACTGAATGAATTGACCAGTACATTTGTATTCTTCCAGAAGTCTGAAAACGGTTGATCGATGTGATGTTGAAAATGGTTGATGATGATGATTGATGTTTTCACAGCATTGATAAGCACCAAAATAATTTTCCTTTCACACCAATGATCATTTTCTTCTGTAATGGGCAATACTTTTAGACGTTATTTAACCAAAATGCCACTTTTAATGTTAACATTTAATTTCCATTGATTTTCATGAATTTTAAAATTTACTGTTAGCAGATTATTATTTATTGATCAAGATGTAAAATTATAATAAATCACTTACATTCTCGGACAAAAAAATGTTACGCTTTGATTGATTTCTGCTTAGTTTGACTGTAAAAAGTTCAGTTTTAAATTCTGATTCCTATTCGACTGACTGGCAATCAGTCCAGGGTGTCTTACGCGAAGTCAGTTGGGATAGGCTCTAGCTCACCTCCGACCCTAATCAGGGTATAAAAATGGATGGATGGATGGATGCATTCAAGGTGGCACAGTGACGACTGGTTAGCACATCTGCCTCACAGTTCTGAGGACCCAGGTTCAAATCCCGGCCCCGCCTGTGTAGAGTTCGCATGTTCTCCCCGTGCCTGTGTGGGTTTTCTCCGGATGCTCCGGTTTCCTCCCACATCCCCAAAACACGTGTTAGGTTGCTTGAATACTCTAAATTGCCCGTAGGTGTGAATGTGAGTCTGAGTGGTTGTTTGTTTATATGTGCCCTGTGATTGGCTCCAGCACGCCCTCAACCCGAGTGAGGAGAAGCGGTATGATGGCTGGATGGATGCATTCAAGCAAATCATGATATTGTATTGTCTCTTGTTGTTTTAATGGCAGTTGGGTTAAAAATATGCTAGCACAGCATTTTTACTAACACTACAGATCTACACTGTACAGTATTTTTTTTTGCTCCCAAAATGTTGCCCCCAACAACCAATGCTACGTATACAACTGGATCAATACTAAACAGTATTTGTAAATACTAAAATACTAAATACTTTTTGTTGAAAAGTGGTACTCCAACTTTTTTTTTCAGTCTCAATGTAAAGTGTTGTGTCCCTGCAGGTCTACGCCATCCTGGTGAGTCACCCACCCCAGTCCAATGACCACCTGACTCCGACACCTGTCTCCTACACTGCAGGCTTCTACCGCATCCCTGTGGTGGGCCTCACCACTCGCATGTCTATTTACTCAGACAAGGTACATATGTGCATTATGAAATGTTGTCAATTAGATACAGGATGGAAGGGAGGAAGAAAGAGAGCTGACACAAAGGCATGGAGTCAGGAAGTCCCCTGGGAGGATTTCAAAAGCTTCCAAGATGAAATAACCTATCACTGTCCATTAGAGGGTGGAGGATTGAGTATGACCGTAGCTTGAAATTGAAAGAACTCCATCAATAATGTCTTTGACCTGAATTATGCTTTTATGAAGCAACCACGAACAATTAACTTTTAAAGAGATCCCATAAATAAAACTCCAAGGGCCAGTTTAAAACTTGACTGTAAAAACGATAGAGGCAATGCCAAAGTTATCTAACTTATTTGTCCTCTGACTCCGGAATTTACCCTCAAGTTTCTTTTGCCTCATATCCACTAATTTCTTTCTTTCTTTTTTTATCTTTATTAATCAAAGTGACCATATTGAGGCGGATAATTTCATGATGCCATGTTAACACATGTTAATTGTGCAAGTTCAATATCATGCTGAACCTGAAAAAGTTTTGAAATGAGATTCAAACCACATCAAAATGAAATCAATGATTCAACTAAGACGTGGGACTCCATAATACCTTTTGTACTCCATTTTGTCCTAATGTGTTTGATACATTTCGAAACCAATGTAATAGTTTGTCCAGAATGGTATAAACAGCTATTGTTAAAATACATATTGGAAATACCTTGGACGTTTGCCTGCATTTGGAGATAATTTGAGTGGCTTTGTTGGTATTATTTATTACAGGGGTCACCAAGGACTACCAGTTTGATACACCCTTCTGAAAATCAGCTTAAATTACCTTCAATTATGTCATTATTAAAAGTTTATTATTCATTTATGTGAACACACTGATCATGTTAATTATGTCAAGTATAATTTAAAAAGGTAGGAAACAGATAAATATCAGTATGCATAACTTTATTATTTATATATTTGTAAATATATATTTATATTTACAAATGATCAGTTCTACAACATTCGTAAGAAATCACAATCCGACATCCCTGGTGAGCTATTTTTAAAAGAGGCCCGTGGGCTGCTATGTGGTCTCTAGGGTCAACCTGGTGCTCACGAGCCCCATGTTGGTCACGTTTGATTTAATACATGTCATGCAGCCTTTTTGTCGGACCACACTTTTCTCTTTCTAGAGAAAAACAAATCATTTGACTTGAGACAATGGGATCTGAATTATGACAGACAGCCCAGAGGACAGAAGTGTCTTCGTGTATTAGGCCAGATTTTATATTGTATGTAAGAACATTACTTAGAGCTGTCTCAAGGCCAGAATCTGCTATTGTACGTTGTTAAATTCCACTTCCAACATATAATCATCATGACATTCATGCCGTTCATCAGTGAACCCTGGTTTCGGACAAATGACATGGAAATGAATTCTGACACTCTTAACTGTGAATTCAATCCAGTAAACAGAGTAAAATATGTTTGTTTGTTGTTGTTTTTAACTCGTGCACATTTTAGTAAGCCGTGTATATGTTCATGGCTATTATGAACCATTCCAAGAAAAAATAATCTCCATCACTGTCTTGGTCATCGCAGAGTATCCATCTGTCCTTTCTGCGGACCGTCCCCCCCTACTCGCACCAAGCGCATGTGTGGTTCGACCTGATGCGCGAGTTCAACTGGAACCATATTATCCTGATTGTGAGCGATGACCACGAGGGCCGAGCCGCTCAGAAGAGGCTGGAGACGCTCCTGGAGGAGAGAGAAACCAAGGTGAGATGTTCTGTCTCCTAGGTCCATCTCTCACCTCCCAGAGTTTGTATGTACATAGTTGTTTCCCTCTCTGTTACGTGGCCACATCTCTTTCTCACCATTGTGTAAGCATTTGCTAACATTCAAGAGACATCAACAGCATCTAATGTGGTCTACTTTTGACAAAAGTTTGTGCGTTTATTTGCTCATCTTCACGTTGCTTTTCACCATAGTCCAAAATTATCCCATGTCTGTCAAACATTGGGAGCCAAATAGTGGACTTTGATGTGAGGCTTTGCGAACCATCATAGACGGACGTCATGGAGTCTTTTGGAGGAGGTCATGGGAGGAATAATTTTCCTCGTAGATGTTTGTATTTCCGTTTTATACAGCGCTGATGCATCCATCTATGTGTGCCTCTGAGCTGTGGATATGGGTCACTGAAATGCTGATCTTCCATGAGGCAAATCTCACTTGACCTGCAATGATGCAAAAGGGTGAAAGAGGAAGCGAAGAAAAGCATCTTTCTCATTCATTTAATAAGATGAAATTACCCAAGGGTATCTTTTTTCTTTACACACTCATTGTGCCTCTCTGGGTTTCTTCGCTGTAATTGTGTACCAGAGTGAAATGTGTCCCGATTCAGAGGTTTAATTAAATCAAAAGGCGAAGACGTGGCCAATATGACGCTCTCACTTGAGGCAATTCACAGGAAGGCTGTGAAAGCTGTTGAAATAAGTGACCTGGATCAGCACTGATTAAAATATGGCTTTTTAAACATGTCTGCATTCATCGCAATGGATTGGGCTACTCTGCATTCTAAACAATGCTACTAACATTTCAAATTAGCTAGCAGAAACTCAAATCCTGCATGCAGGAGGATCAATGTGTGGATGAAAAGCATTGTGATGGGAACACAGGAAGTTATTTTTTTTTCATGTGTGCATTTTGGATCTGAAAAGGAAGATGCAGGCCCCATTGAAAATGAGATAACGTTGAGTATGCTTTTCCAACTGTCTCTACTGTGTCCATAATTATATTGCGCTACAATTCAGGGACTGTAATTGTGTAATAAAACTACTTACTCTTAAATGACAGTAACTAGTAATGTATTATATATTACATTTTGGAAACACCAAGATCATATGAATCCTCCAGATTGACAGTGCATATAAACCTGATTGAAATCATATTTCCCTGTGAACCTTAATGTTTCAAATACTACTAAAAAGACATCAGTGGCAGATCAATGTTGCACTTGCCTTACCCTAAATCTCCTTGATTTTAAAATCAATCTATAATAAATCACAATGACTCACTACAGGGAGTCCTCAAACCTTGCTCTATCATCTGTAGATTACAGACGTATATTGATAGTACAACGCCAATTCCAATGAAGTTGGGACGTTGTGTTAAACATAAATAAAAACAGAATGCAAAGATTTGGAAATCATCTTCGACCTATACTTAATTGAATACGCTACAAAGACATTTAATGTTCAAACTGATCAACTTTATTGTTTTTAGCAAATAATCATTAACGTAGAAATCTATGGCTGCAACACGTTCCAAAAAAGCTGGGACAGGTGGCAAAAACAACAGAGAAAGTTGAGTAATGCTCATCAAACACCTGTTTGGAACATCCTACAGGTGAACAGGCGAATTGGGAATGGGTGGGTGCCATGATTGGGTATAAAAGGAGCTTCCTTGAATTGCTCAGTCATTCACAAGCAAAGATGGGGAGAGGTTCACCTCTTTGTGAATTGGTGCGTGAGAAAATAGTCGAACAGTCTAAAGACAATGTTCTTCAACGTACAATTGCAAGGAATTTAGAGATTTCATCATCTACGATCCATAATATCATCAAACGGTTCAGAGATTCTGGAGAAATCACTGCATGTAAGCGGCAAGGCCGAAAACCAACATTGAATGCTCGTGACCTTCGATCCCTCAGCATCAAAAACCGACGTCAATGTGTAAAGGATATCACCGCACCACAGTTCGGCGGTACATCCGTAAGTGCAACTTGAAAGTCTACTGATGGACTGATGAAAAGTGGAAAAGTTTTTCTGTGGTCCGACGAGTCCACATTTCAAATTGTTTTTCGAAATTGTGGACGTCGTGTCCTCCGGTTCTAAAGAAGAAAAGAACCATCCGGACTGTTATGGACGCAAAGTTCAAAAGCCAGCATCTGTGATTGTATGGGCTGTGTTAGTGCCAGTGGCATGGATGATTTACACATCTGTGCAGGCACCATTAATGCTGAAAGGTACATACAGGTTTTGGAGAAACATATGCTGCCATCCAAGCAACGTCTTTTTCATGGACGCCCCATCTTATTTCACCAAAACAAGACCAAACCACATTCTGCACAGTGTGGCTTCGTAAAACAATGCCAAACCACATTACAACAGTGTGGCTTCGTAGTAAAAGAGTGCAGGTACTAGACTGGCCTGCCTGCAGTCCAGACCTGTCTCCTATTGAAAATGTGTGGCGCATTATGAAGCGTAAAACACGACAACGGAGAGCCCGGGACTGTTGAACAGCTGAAGCAGGAGTGGGAAAGAATTCCACCTACAAAGCTTCAACAATTAGTGTCCTCATTTCCCAAATGTTTATTGAATGTTGTTAAGAGAAAAGGTGATGTAATACAGTGGTAAACATGAGCCTGTCCCAGCTTTTTTGGAACAAGTTGCAGCCATAAAATTCTAAGTTAATGATTATTTGCTAAAAACAACAAGTTTATCAGTTTGAACATTAAATATCTTGCCCTTGTAGTGTATTCAATGAAATATAGGTTGAACATGATTTGCAAATCATTGTATTCTTTTTTTTATTTATGTTTGACACAACATCCCCACTTCATTGGAATTGGGGTTGTAGAAAAACAGTAATACAATTTTTCATGTAAGCTTTGAGTGGTTTATGTGATGTAACATCATATTGATTTGGACTGCCACCGCATCTCTTGATGCTCTAATTAAAAGCGGAATATTCTGGTTAATCACTTCGTCGAGCTGCACTGATGCAGTAAATTGACACTATTTTTAGCATCGTGGTGAGCCATGAGCGAGGTCATTTAGTCACTCGGGGGATCACTGACACCACCAGCAAAGAGGTTCTGGACACGTTCGACTTAGTCAGAGAGCAAAAGTGACTAATGTAACATGAAATATGAATGTCTGAATCTGGATACAAAAATAGAGCACTTAGAAAAACTCTCACGGAAAAAAAAAAACCAACACAATTTCTTCTTATCTGGAATACTGCCAGAATGTTGCTAAATGGAAAGATGTGCTTTGAGATAAATGCTCCAACACTTTATAATTCAAATAATTCACTTGTAAATCATTTAAGCGGTATTAATATTGCTGGTAACCTCAGTTGTATTCAATATCAATTTAATGTCTTAAAATAAAGCAATGAATCTTAATGTTTTGAAAAGATCCTACTTGTGTCGATATGGTATTCCTGTATGTTGTTACAATTAGGACATTAATAATAATAATGAACAACTTGAAAGCGTACAGCAGCGTGATATTCCATATTCCCGTCAAAGTCAGGCAGGTGGGCGACTCTGCTTGTGTGGTTGATGCAGCTTGGTGGTAAACTTCTCAAGAGCACGTAGAGAACAAAAAAATATATATATATACACATGTACTTTACCTTATATACCTTAAATCAACATTTGCAAAAATACGGTTTTAGTGTGTGTCACTTTGTCTTTGTTTTTTTAAAAGTGTGCTGACATTTTGAGCACCAACTGCAAACTCAAATTAGCACTTATTTGTTCGGACTCCCATATAATTATCAGGGCAAATCTCCCCCTCTTCCATTAGCCGTGAATATAAATGCAAACATGATTCTAACATACTGCAAGTACACAAGATGTTGAGCATGCAATGCTTGGAAGTACATGTAATTTATAATTAATATAATTGGGAGTCTTCTTCGGCAGAAACCAGGATATACTGTGATGGATATTTATTGGAAAATGCAGTTGGACAGAATGAGGTTTGAGAGGGGACAGACGGAGAGAAAGGAGAACGGAGGGGGGGAAAAGGACAGAACGATCCCAGGAGGAGGACATTCACATCAGTGTGCCTCGCCACCACCAACCCCCCGCCATGCCGTAGGAGCCAGCCGCCGCCCTTGCAGCATATCAAAACTACAGCTGTCACAAGCCTTCAAACGTTCCGTATCTACTGAAATGAACCTCTACCCCATTCTTTCTTATAACTTCATCTACTGTGAGTAGTGCCTAAAAGTCAAATCAGACTCTTACAGCCTCGGCTGTTTCAGGTCAAGGATATTCTGCTGTGCTTGCACTTCACACTGTGGGTAAACTGCACATAGGCAGCAATGCATATCAGAATGTGACACTAATTAGGTGGCTGCACACTGGGAAATCATTTTTGTTGCCATTGCTAGATGCTGCAAGGCAGCCAATAGTAAGCTCACACTCTGTATGGAAAATGTTGTGTTGTTACACTTTTTTTCTCACGTTTTTGTAATCATCTTGTTTGCTGCATTGAAGTTAGAAGTTGAAGTGATTGTAGGAGGTCCATAAACTGTCACTCCTACAGCGCACCTTAGTCCCTTTTAGTGTTTATTGGCCGGTGGAGTGTTGAGTGCATTGTTGTTTTATTCCGATTGACACCGTCTGATGTACGCGTCTGTACGTGTCTGTGTTCTACGGTTGATAAGCAGCATTTTGTTTGCATCAAACATACCTTTTGATATTATGGCTGAAAACTTCAACCTTGGTTGGGTTACATTAATGGTGGAAAAAGTTATGAAATTATTTATCTTGGTCTCATTTTATATATCACAAAGGCCTGGCATTCAACCTGAGGACTTTGATGGATTTGTGGATGAGGATTGATTGAAAAAATAACGCGAGTACATTGTTAAATATGTCAATAAAGTACAACCGAACTCAGTTAGCATGCAATGTTTTAGCGTGCATGCATGCTACCGTATGTTTTAAGCTAGCGTATGTTTTACCACGCCTGCGCCCAATAATACGGTGCGCCTTATGTATGTGTTAAATACAGAAATAGACCCCGTAAATGAGACTGCACCTTTTAAAACGGTTCGCCTTATGGTCGCGAAAATACGGTAATTGCTGAGAACAAGTAGTTGAATTGTTGAGATATAGCATTAAGCTCCTTTTCACCATTTCAGTTGTCCAGATTTTTGGGACATGGCTCAAACCAAGTACTAGGGTTGGGCATCGAGAATCGAAAACCGGGACTGACGTTCCGGTTCTCCCGGAATCGTTCAAATTTATACATTTCGGTTCCCAGTTTCAATGCCTACGGTCCGCCGACGCCGAAGAAGAAGAAAATGGATGTTCATAATTTGGACACACTTTATTTTAAACCATGCAAAGGTTTTTGACCCAGCCCCCTAAAAGAATCAGAATCGAGAATCGTTTGGAACCGAAATCTGGACCGGAATCGCTCAAATTCAAATGATACCCAACCCTACCAAGTCCTGAGTGCCTCCATTCCATCAGTGGCTGGCTATCTGGCGAAATTCAAAGTTACTTATTACAAGGCCCATTTCTACCACTACAACAGGCAGTTAGCTAGCAAGCTATGCCTACAACCCAAAATCCATTCATCCATTCCATTCCATCCCTTCATTTAAAAACAAGACAATAGACTTTATTTCAAATTAACAGTGCAAAAAATGCAAAAACGTAAATCTGTTATGATTCAGTTACTGGTTTGGTCCGTATCATCCGTCAGAAAATTGGCAAAAATGTTGTTCATTGTTTTTTAAAGTAAAAGCAAATGCTTGCAAATGTCTTATTTAGATTCAACACAAAGATAATCAGTTTGCTTTCATGGAGGACTACAGAAATCTGAGAATATTTACTGTTGAGAAGCTGAAAATTGAAGGATTTGGACAATTTTACATTTAACAAGCTCTCTAAATGATGAATCGATTATCAAAGTAGTTGGCAATTAATTTGATAATTGATTAGTTGTTGATCAATCGGTTAATTGTTGCACCTCTGGCTGTGTTTTAACGATAAACTTTCCTTGAAGTGTCTTTGCTATGTGGACCTACACACGACAACACCGAGCGAGCTTATGGAGTATTGAAAGAGCTCATGGTCTGCAGCGAACGGAAGCCTCTTAGCCTACGAGCCAGCAAGCAACTAGCACCAAGTCCTCGGGGCATGGAATTTTTGCTGTTCCATAGCGCAGCTGCCCTCGTTCCTCACCACTAATCCTGTGGTCCTGCTGGTATGAACATTTCAAGGCTAGCGGCAATCAGAATAGCCGAAGCTAGTGGGCTAACAGCTACTCTCATCTACGAATAACTTATTTTCATGCTCTCGGTCCCACGCAGATGTATTTAGGACTGTGTCGCCTTGTTGGTTGAACATTTCGCTGCCCCACAGAACGCTACAGTCAAAAGTCCTTTGTAAATTGGCCGACTGGAAGAGGAGATGTTTAAAACCCATGATTAGCAATTAGTTGACTTCAAGCTTTAAACGTCGATGAGGCTGATATTTGATATTTGATCTAGTGATGATGATTTGTGACATGTCTACTCGGACTCGGACTAATTGGTTCAACCAGTAGTTTCTACTTTTGTTATTTTAGTTTATTTTGGATCGATGATTTAGCTGATGTGAGTTTCCAGGAATGTATGTGTTTGTGTGATAACCATTTGAACATATAAAGCACAGGTGTCAAACTCAGCGCCCTGGGGCCAGTTCTGGCCCGCCACATCATATTATGTGGCCCGCGAAAGCAAATCATGTGCTTGAACTGCCATGATTCTTGCTCAAATCTTTAGAATTTTTTTTTATTGTCATATGGAATAAATATTTCCAACCATGTTTTTGTTACCAATACAATAACTTAAACAATAGTTACAAAGTATTACCCTTGAATTTCAATTTCCAAACTATTCAGCTATCAATTTGTTGTCTATGTAATAATAGAAGGAGGTGATTCAATATTTATATGATTTCAAAATCTTAACGGCCCTCTGAGAGAAACCAGAACTACAATCTGGCCCGCGACACAAATGAGTTTGACACCCCTGATATAAAGGACGAGCTTAAATGTAATATTTATGTGTGATAACAGATGAAAGCAACTCAATTAGAATGAAATAATTAACTAAGGCTATATAAGCCTGAATAATCCTTGCTGTGTATTTGTACGTTGTATTGTAAGTCGGATTTGTACCACCACCGCTGCTCAACAGTCTTGATGTCTTTGCAAGCCTCACAATTAAAGATCCCAATTTGAACCACAACAGGAGATTTGTTGGAATGCTTTGCTGCCCTCCATTTTCAACTGTTTATAATATTTTTCTGTGTCTGCATATTTTCTCTGTGCACATTACTCATCAGAATAAAAAAAGGAACTATG
This sequence comes from Phyllopteryx taeniolatus, assembly GCF_024500385.1. NCBI lineage: Eukaryota > Metazoa > Chordata > Actinopteri > Syngnathiformes > Syngnathidae > Phyllopteryx > Phyllopteryx taeniolatus. The sequence goes on from NC_084516.1 coordinate 17,970,065, forward strand.
AAAACCTCGACCAACTGTCCTATGACAACAAGCGAGGACCTAAGGTATATTTGCATGGTCAATGCACGCCGCCCACCAACTTTCCAAATGTAGCAACTAGAAAACCAGCCCAAACCAGTCACCAGCCGACCCAGAAATGCCCTCCACTCCCTTGGTAGCACGTGTTTTTTTTTTGGTTTTGTTTTTTTTTGTTTTTTTTTTAAGAAATTCCCATGTCGTTGAAATAAAGAATGGTTTTGCTATGAAAAATGTTTAATTTTCAGCAAGAAAAAAAAAAAAAACATCAGTGAGCAGCGCCCTGGCTTTTATCATTTTCATTTTCAATTTCTAAAACAAGGAATGCATGTCCTCTGAACTCTCACGCTGTCACGTAAAGAGTTTGCAAGCCTTTTTCTTTGTGGAGAACTGCTAGTGTGGGACCAGCCCGTCTCCCGGATGCTCCTTCTTCCTTACTTTTCAGCAGCTATTTTTGTTGTTGAGGCAAAATATCCCTGTCACCTCCTTCACCCGTTTTTAGTTACTGGTTGCATTGACCTTTTTCTTATCCCTACCTAACACATGCACGTCCTTTTTCGGAGCCTTGAAAATCCTCAGTTTGCATGTAAAACCAAATGCAAAAGGTTTTTTTTTCCCTTCAAGCTTTTAATTTTTTTAATTCAGCCGGTACCCCACTGGATCGCTTTTTTTTTTTTTAACCTTTGTCTCCCGTTTATAAAATATAATCGGTCAAGCTCAAACCAAGCAGGTTAAGAGGCATCAAGGTGTCTAAGGCATGGGAAGTAGCTGGCTTGACATTTCTTCTGCCCCGATCACAGGCAGAGAAAGTCCTCCAGTTCAGCCAAGACACTAACTTAACGGCCCTACTGCTGGAGGCCAAAGAACTGGAGGCCCGAGTCATCATCCTTTCTGCCAGGTGAGAGTTTCACGCAAAATAACATTTGCCAATCCATTTTCCGTACCACTTATCCTCACTTTGATCCAATTTCTCACAGAATCCTCTTATCGTGAGACATTTTTTATGGGGGGGGGGGGGAAATGAGATATTTGATGTTCAGCATCTATTAGAAAGTACAATTACGCTATGTGATTCGTTGCACTTTTGTAAATTTAGTGTAAAGTGCTAAAACGTATTGCATTGTCATGCTATCACATTTTGTAAGAATAGAGCATGTTTGATGGAATCCATATATTTTTCATGTGTAAAGACAGTAAGAGGATGGCAAGACCACAATCAACATTTACACCCACACAATGTGTAGTGTTTGTAAGTGACTGCCAAACTACTTTCAACATACCTTGTTGTGATATTTTCCTACATTGTGTCCCAACAACAAACAACCGAAGAATAATAAAAATCTTACGAAGATAAAAAAATAAATACATGAATGATGAACTAACATAGTATAATGAGGTTAGATCCACTTATCTATGGTACTAGCAAAGATCTCTGCCTACCTCTCAGCTCCCGATCCAGGGCTGTCAACATAACAAACACGTGTGTTCTCACAGGTAGGGTTGGGTCTTCTACACAGAGGCAACCATCCATCCATCCATCCATCCATCCATTTTCTGAGCCGCTTCTCCTCACTCGGGTCGCGGGCGTGCTGGAGCCTATCCCAGCTATCATTGGGCAGGAGGCGGGGTAAACCCTGAACTGGTTGCCAGCCAATCGCAGGGCACATACAAACAAACATCCATTCGCACTCACATTCACACCTATGGGCAATTTAGAGTTGTCAGTTAACCTACCAGTCATGTTTTGGGATGTGGGAGGAAACCGGAGTGCCCGGAGAAAACCCACGCAGGCACGGGGAGAACATGCAAACTCCACCGGATTGAACCCCGGTCCTCAGAACTGTGAGGCAGACGCTCTAACCAGTCGCCGACTGTGTCGACCGGAGGCAACCAATCAGAGGAAAGGGTGCAGTCTTATTCAAACATGGTCAAATCAGATACAAAACTGGGTCAAACAGAAGTAGCTGTCAGAGGAGCCTTTTCTGGAAACTAGGATGACAAAACCAAGGTGTTTTTTTTTTTTTTCAATTAAATTAACACTTTTATACTAAGTCCATGTTAGTGAGTCACTCTATGGAGATATAAATAGCCAAAATATGGGACACTTTTAAAGACAACAATTTGCAAGTGTATGCATTAAACTTGTTTCCTTTAGCTTCAAAGCATTGCTTACAAACAACTAACAAAAATGAATGCTCTTAATGTCCTTGTCATCTTCTGCCAGCGAGGAAGACGCCGCCGCCGTGTACAAGGCTGCCCGCTTCCTCAACATGACAGGCTCAGGCTACGTGTGGCTGGTGGGCGAGCGGGAGATGTCGGGTAAAGCGCTGAGCGAGGCGCCAGACGGTACGTTCATCATCCAGCAGGGACCTGTGGCAAATACCCAAGTTAACCCGGGCGTAACTCAAAGGCCAATTCCAACAAACACATGATTAGTGAGATTACAAATGGATTCATTACTGTACATGATTTCACCATGGAACCAATGTGTGTCGTGTGATGGATAAGCGTTTAAACGTTTAAGCACCGAGTGTTTAAAGGTTTAAATGTGTTGTGTTCAGTACTCCTTGTTTTCGTCAGTTGAATTGTGTGTTTCCTGGCTATTCATTGTGCTATTCTGCCATGTTAATGTCCTGATTTCTAATGAACTATTAAGGAAGAGTTTTGCAGCTGGTAGAATGGTAAGCTACAACAGCCTTTCTTGTTCTCATTTCTTCATTTTCTCTCACTACATTGTAACACTTTGTGGTCACCAACTTTGTGTCTCTCTTCCCTCCCAGTCACCCTTACACAACAAAACCCCTTCTCAAAAAGCATTTCCCCCCTCTATTTTTTTGTGCTGTCATTGTCTCCACTTCCACTGGGGCTTCTTGCAGAAGTCAGATGGACCTGGTTGCAATCAGAAAACTTAGCTGAAGTTGGATTATTGACTGGTCTGCCAGCATTTTTGTTTTAACACCAGGAATAGTTTGCCTGATTCCCCAAGTTCTGAATAACAGGAAAAGGATAAATGAAATCCAACTTCAAGGGACTCTTTACACATGCTGTAAAAGGTCATCAGTAGCAAAAAAACAACAAATATATTTATTTATGTTGCCCTGCCTGATGAATTATTTTTGAAGACAGGGCAATTATATGCTACTACTGATGTGCCACCTTTATTCAGGATGTCTAAACTAGAGGCCCTATAAGTTTTTGCCCACTTTGAGCATTGCAAAAGGATCCTGAGACGCAGCTCTTTGCAGATCAGTGATCGTTTGTTTGTCGTTGGATCGATCATAGGTTTGATCGGCCTGCAGCTCATCAACGGGAAGAACGAGTCAGCTCATATCAATGATGCAGTGGCGGTGGTGGCCCAGTCCATCCAGGAGCTCTTTGAGAAGGAAAATATCACTGAACCGCCAAGAGGATGTGTGGGCAACACTAACATCTGGAAAACAGGGCCGCTCTTCAAAAGGTACGGCAAATTTTATGGCATATTCTTCTTTTTTGGTTTTCGAATTTTATTGAGAGAAACAAATGTGACTGTAGTTTCAAATCGACTGACTGATGACCGAATCCTTTAAGTTCCTCTCGTACTCGTAAGAGTAAAATAACATTTTATCACAAAGCTATCAATGTCATCAAAGACTTGCATATACATTGAAATTAGCACAATTCATAGTCAAACGGCTAATGGGGCCACCTGATTGTGACATGCGTGTATCAATCAGACTCAAGTGCAAATATGCTTTTTCTCAGTCATCTTCTCAAAACATTACGTTCATAATAAAAGACTGGCGACACTTGGTTCATTGAAAAAAAAACTTTCCTCATGGGGAGGTGTGAACTAACAATGGAGATTCTCGTTATAAACAGAAATGTGTTGTAAAACATGTCTTCATTTTATTTGTTTAACTAAGCCCTTTCAAAAGGACGTACAGGAGAATGCAGAATGTAATGGTGTTATAATCTTGAAATCATAAAGTGAAGATACAGACTTCTCATCGGACTCAGGGTTAAGACGTCTGATTGACTCAAGGGGTCACAGTCATTTCCTGTTCCATTCCTGGATTCACTATTTACATTTGGTGACAAAAGTCTTTCACAACAAAGTAAATGTTCATTATTATAGTCCTAATATAATGTACACGTAACTCAATTGATGCATCTCTGACAGTTTCTATAAGAACTGTACATTAATGGCAGATTTATTTTATACGTTCCTAAGCTGAGATTCATTACCCGATCCCCAAATGTAAGGTTATATTAGACTGTCGTTCTGCTTTTTCAGGGAGAAAAACTAAAGGAGGTGAAATTACAAAAACAATACAGATTACATAACATATTCTGTCTGCGGTACGTCAAATCTGCTGTATCTGCCAGATGACCTTCAAGTGACCTATTTAGTTGTTTTTCAACAGCATAAGAGAAGAAAAACTCCTTGCAGATGTGCTATTAAAACACAACACAATTCGCTGAAGCGTTACACTCCCATGAGAACACATACACATTATTTCATGCTCGAACACACATCCACTGTTTCATTATGCACATAGCCTGTAATTATTCGCATTCACTTGCCACAGGGTGCTCATGTCGTCTAAATACCCAGAGGGTCTCACAGGACGCGTGGAGTTCAATGACGACGGAGACAGGAAGTACGCCCACTACAGCATTCTCAACTACCAGAAGAGTCGACTCATTCAAGTGGGCATTTATAACGGGACACAGGTAAACTAACGGCCGCCACAATTATGCACAGGGATTCGCGTTAAGAATTTCAAGCTCTATTTTCTACAATTGTATGCATCGTTTTGCTTCTCTGCATTTTTTTTTTATTATTCTTTTATGCCATTTCCCAAGATAAAAAAAAAAATACAAATCTTGAAGAACTAATATAGAACAAATATTGAAAGATGGCACAGAGGGATGTAAGAAATGACATAACATAGTGGGCTACTCGTTGGAAATGTAGATTGCTTCGCCTCTAAAAGAAAGAATGGCATTTTTTTTGTTCAGCTGTGCTCAGCAGAAAGGAAAGACAGAACAGAAGACAAGCGACACTCGGGTCAACACTGGCTTGGTCACGACAATGGATGTGATGCTGGACGCAATATGTGATGGGCTGAGAAAATGGATAATTCAGCTGTTCCTTATGAGTTTTCCTCAAGAAATAAATATCTGTTAGTTTATCTTTGTTGAAATGTCAGCAGTCTGTAGGTGTCTTGATACATACAAACGCATGGCATCAAACAAAACATTTTTTTAACAGAAAGGAGAGTTCATAAAAAAAGAATGATATTATAATTTAAAAAAAAATCATGACACCCTAAGGTAGGATACAGAAGTCCAAAGGCAATCATAAATAGCAGAACAGCTGTGGTTATATCAAAATGATTTGTTAGTTCTGCTTACCCCCAATGTTAAGGTCTTATCATCCACTCACCCCCTGTCAGCACCCAATTTTTAAACTGTAACTGCTCGTGTGTATGTGATCCCCCTGTAGGTGGTAATGAACAATCAGCGGAAGATTATCTGGCCCGGTGGGGAGACTGAAAAACCACAAGGCTTCCAGATGTCGACTCGATTAAAGGTCAGGTGGCTTCACATTTACACAGCGATGGTATGTTCACTTCTATGCATGTAAACTATGACACATAGACTAACTTATGTTCCCTGTGAGACAGTGTGTAGAGGGAAATGAAGCCGCTCCATATCCGTAAGAGCTGCAGCAAGATATTAAACATGGATGTTTCAAATGAGGCCTGAGAAACGCTGGGCTTTCCTCTGTTTATCTGTGCATATGTTCTTGTATCTGTTTCTTGGACATCCATTTTCCATTGCTGTTAGATGGTCCCATAGGTTGGAAACAGCTGAAAGGATGTGATAAACAGCTTTCTGTCCTATTTGTTGTAGATAGTGACAATACACCAGGAGCCATTTGTATATGTGAAACCCACTATGCCGGATGGAACATGCAAGGAGGAAATTACATTAAATGGAGTCTTAATTAAAAAGGTTATCTGCACGGGGCCCAATGAGACCATCCCAGGTAACACATCAGGGACGTTTATATCAATGTGCTTTTAATGCACAGAAACCTACTGGAGATACATACATACATATATATGCAGTAGGTATCTATATATGTATGCATGTAGCAGAGTGTGCCATTCAGAGTGTGTGATGACTGATGTACTGTGGGTGTGAGTGTGTGTGTGTGTGTGTGTGTGTGTGTGTGTGTGTGTGTGTGTGTGTGTGTGTCATATGTGCTCAGCGATTGTGTGCGAGCATAAGATCTGCATCCGGAGAGTGCGATGCATTTGTCCAGTCTACGTGCGCCGGATAAAGACTCTAAATTATAAAAACTGTATATTTCCTCAGGGTGGATTGTAATTAGCAACCTTTGCTGGTTTGGTTACAGGACGCCCAATTGTGCCGCAGTGTTGTTATGGATTCTGCATTGATCTCCTGATCAAGCTGGCTATGACCATGAACTTTACTTACGAGGTCCATCTGGTGGCTGATGGGAAATTTGGTACCCAGGAGCGGGTGGGTGTCACTTTACATCACTCAAGGACATCTTTGTGGTTCAGTATTTCAGTCAAGGCACAAAATGATGCACCCTATCTTACTCATGTTATTTTTTTTGGGGGGGGGGGGGGGGATTTTGGAATTGGTCATTTACCCTACCTACCATTCGGCTATGAATGCCATAACTATGAAGCTGGTGCCATTCCGCTAAAAGACACCAATAGTTGAAGCTACCTGTCATCAGTGTTTGAAAAAAGTGTTGAAAAATTATATGACACTGACTATTTATGTTATTTAACTTTAGTAATACCGTCTATTTTAATTCTGTGAACAGGTAAACTAATAATCTTTACTGCCGCCTGTAATGATTGACGTGTAGACCAAGAGCATGTGACGTAAGCAGTCAGTCAATGGCGCTGCGAATAATACTTTGAATGGAGGCCATTGTACTCGGTATTGTGTAACAATCACTTCCATACAAGTGATTGCGGGGAAAAAACCTTTAACCGAAATAGTCATGAAAATCTATGACACATCATTGCATTTGCAGAGTTGCTGGGCAATACTCTCTTAGAAATAAGTTTCAAGTACACATTTTTTGGCAATTATATTGTATACTTCTGGAATTAAGTCATTTTAATTGATAGTGTCCTGATTATCATGTTAATGGGGATCCAGGTGAACAACAGTAACAAGAAAGAGTGGAATGGCATGATGGGAGAGCTCCTGGGGGGCTTGGCTGACATGATCGTTGCCCCGCTGACTATAAACAATGAACGAGCCCAGTACATTGAGTTCTCCAAACCCTTCAAATATCAAGGTCTGACCATCCTCGTTAAAAAGGTAAGTTCATCACTTTGCTATTCTCTCAAATTAGGTAAGCACCAACTGAGGTGGCATGTACAGTATCATCCAGATTTATAGTCCGTTCAGAGCGGGAAGATACCACATTAGCCCCAGTGCAGCCAAAATGTAATTTAATACATGATGATAATATTGTATTTTTTCATTTCAATTAATGGCCAAAAAGTATTGTGTCCATTACATTTTACATTAGATCTGCATCTGAGTTTTATATTAGGTGAGGGATTACACAACTGCAGCAAATCCCATTAGTATACATGTGGATGTGGTAACTGGAAACAGAAATGTTCTACTATTAACATGCTGACCACTCATACTTTGGGAGCCTTAAACTTGTAAATGACATTGCCTGCTGATCTATAATGATTGTATTTTCATCAGAAACATTGTTGAATATGGCGGCACAGTGGACGACTGGTTAGCACATCTGCCTCACAGCTCTGAGGACCGGGGTTCAAATCCCGTCCCGGCCTGTGTGGAGTTAGCATGTTCTCCCCGTGTCTGTGTGGGTTTTCTGTGGTTACTCCGCTTTCCTCCCACATCCCAAAACATGCGTGGTAGGTTAATTGAAGTCTCTAAATTGCCCGTAGGTGTGAATGTGAGTGTGAATGGTTGTTTGTTTATATGTGCCCTGCGATTGGCTGGCGACCAGTTCAGGGTGTACCCCGCCTCTCTCCCGAAGATAGCTGGGATAGGCTCCAGCACGCCTGCGACCCTAGTGAGGAGAAAGCAGAATGGCAGATGATTGAAGGAACTTGTTGAATATGTGTCATTAAATCATTAACCAGTTGCGATGTGTCTTTTTAGGAAATCCCTCGCAGTACACTGGACTCGTTCATGCAGCCATTTCAAAGTACTCTGTGGTTGCTGGTGGGTCTTTCGGTACATGTGGTGGCGGTGATGCTTTACCTACTAGACCGGTTCAGGTACATGGGGAACCTGTGTGTGTGTGTGTGTGTGTGTGTGTGTGTGTGTGTGCATGGACTCTTAATCCCTGCAGATCTTCCAATCAGTTTAGATGACAAGACAGACAGAGGAGGAGATTGAGTCCAACCATCGCATCGCTATATCTGTGCTGCCTTCTTTGTTTGTTTTCCTTCTGTTTATCTTTCTGGCTTTGCTCGCTCATGTTCAGTTCCTTCCCTTGCCCTCAGGCTGCCAAGGTTTTCTCAAGCACATTCTCTGAATTTCATGCAACCCTTCCAATGTTTCTCCTACAGCCCGTTTGGAAGATTTAAAGTAAATAGCGAAGAAGAAGAGGAAGATGCCCTCACCTTGTCATCGGCCATGTGGTTCTCCTGGGGAGTGTTACTGAACTCTGGAATTGGAGAAGGTGACATGCACAAACTGAAACTGTAGAAATTTGTCATTTGTTGCATATGGCTACCTGGTAATAGTATTGTGACTTTGGGGCAAAACATTAGCTGTGCCTTGCAGGGAAATTTCTCTCTTAACTCCTAGATGTCAAAGGCATTAGAAATACTGCAATTTGACAAACTCCAGCCGTTCTTTGAAGATGACATTGTAATTGTTTTAAAAGGGCTTTGATACTATCTTTCTTTTCCATTTTATTCCTGTAGTCTTTACACAAATTCACTTGATTTGGTGTCTTCTATTTCTTGTCCATTTTTTTCAGCTCTCCTTTTTGTTGTGTACAGTATAGTACAGCACATACACTTTGGTCGAGTATTTGAACAGTGACATTTGACTTCCAGGTGCACCTCGCAGTTTCTCAGCGAGAATCCTTGGTATGGTGTGGGCTGGCTTTGCCATGATCATTGTGGCTTCCTATACTGCCAACTTGGCTGCTTTCCTTGTGCTGGACCGGCCTGAGGAGCGCATCACCGGCATCAATGACCCAAGGGTACGTGATAATATGATCGCTTGTCAACACTACAATCACTTGCCACATTGTTAATCAGACCTCATACCTCTGCCAGAACTTCAAATTTGTCCCCTGCGAAATCAATGATTGAATGACTAGGATCTTAATTCATAAAAGATTGTAGTCATTTTTGGGGTGGTATTACAAAATGTAATTGGAGCTTACAAAAGCAAAAGATATGATAACCTGGCAAAACTTTCAAGATTATAAGCACGTAAAAGACTATATTATAGGATTTGGGGGGCAGCTGTAGTTTGTAAGGACTTGGCTTTAAGAGGATCAAAGGGTTTACAATATAGCGATTGGGACTGAATTGGACTGAAGAGATGCTAGTCAGATTCCTAATCCCTTAAGTAAGGCACCAGGCATGTTACATTTAAATTGCTGCAATGTGTGCTATCCTGATCAGATTCAGATGTTACTTGGCTTAACAATATGCCCACCTTGATTGGGAAAGCTCACAAATGTTAAGGTTCTTATTTAAAAAAATAATAATAATAAAAATAATGGAGTGTTGGGTGTATGGAATTTCTGCAATGGAGAAGAATGTTTTTTTTATTAAAAAAAAAACTTTGGAAAGGAGTTTGCGCACAATAAAGCGCATGCTGATTTCAACATAAATTCCTATGCGCAGGTAATTAACACACAAAATATTTGGCAGCAGTTCTTGTAGTTTTATGACTTTATGACAAATGTTCTCTTCAGCTCAGAAACCCATCTGACAAGTTCATCTATGCCACGGTGAAGCAGAGCTCCGTGGACATCTACTTCCGGCGGCAGGTGGAGCTTAGCACCATGTACCGCCACATGGAGAAGCACAACTATGAGAGTGCCGCCGAGGCCATCCAGGCAGTGCGTGACAAGTGAGTCTCGGCCAGGCCACGTTGACAGAGCGTGTTGCCGGCTTCTCAACCTGTCAAGCACAAAGTCAATGCTGCCCCGGTCAGGTCAGGGGGATGGGGGAGGAGTGGAAGGGACACATGGACCTTTGGATCAGATGGAATCTGTAGGACTTACTCCAGCCATCTGTCTGATCCAGGCCCATGGCTCAGCAGAGACCCAGGTGGGTAGATGTGGACGTAACAACCACACGGGTAACAGAGTGATGTGGAGCTAACATTGAGTGGAGGAGAACCCTTTTTCAGGTTGTACCCAGGCAAACATCTATGAGATGGGGGGACTATGATGGGGGAGGAGCCCTCACCCATCTGTCATTGGATTACATTAGGTAAACGCTGAATGACTCACAGGATCTGGTGTGCGAGAGAAAGGGCCGCCGATCGTAAATGTGTATGTAGATCATTGTACTGTTGCACCGTAACCCCTCCTTCCCCTCCTCCTACTCCTCCCCCTCCCTCCACCTTCCGCCCTCCTCCTCCTCCTGCCTCCCCCTCCCCCACAGCAAGCTGCATGCTTTCATCTGGGACTCTGCGGTGCTGGAGTTTGAAGCCTCGCAGAAGTGCGACCTGGTGACCACGGGAGAGCTGTTTTTCCGTTCGGGCTTTGGCATAGGCATGCGCAAGGACAGCCCCTGGAAACAGAATGTGTCCCTGGCCATTCTCAGGTCTGTCCCAGCCGAAGGTGCATTATTCGTCCAATTTTTATTTTATTTTCTTATCTATATGATTTCATGGTCATGTATTGACCATTTTTAGCCATTGCCTTGTCACATCTCTCTATTTAGCTCCCCTTCCTGCCTTGTCTGTCTGTCTGTCTGTCTGTCTGTCTCATATATGTTGCGATCAGGGTATAAGCGACTCTAGTGTCTCAGTATTTGTGCAGTGCATTGACTTTATCACCTCTCTCCCTGAACCCTTGCAGTTCTCATGAGAACGGCTTCATGGAAGACCTAGATAAAACCTGGGTGAGATACCAGGAGTGTGACTCAAGGAGCAATGCCCCAGCCACACTCACCTTTGAAAACATGGCAGGTATGGTCCATAATGCGTAGGAAAAGCGGTAAAAGTGATTGGACAAAAACTGCAGTGGTAAGTTACTGTAGCCCTTTTTTGTCCAATACCTTTATCCCCCAATTTTTTGTGTGTCGGTGTGGGTCATGTGTACAGTCTCTCGTGCTGTGACTTCATAGTCGTACAATTGGGAATGTGTGGTTTTCAGTTACCCGTGGGAGCTGGTCTAAAAGAGGCGTGGCAACCACTGAGCATGACTTACTGCTCTGCACACAATGTCCATGCTCAGTGGGAGAAGTGTGTGTTTTTAAGATCAACAGCTCACATCTTTTCTCTACTGCTCCCTCTGTACAGGGGTCTTCATGCTTGTGGCTGGTGGCATAGCAGCAGGGATCTTCCTCATCTTCATTGAAATAGCCTATAAGCGCCACAAAGACGCCCGCAGGAAGCAGATGCAGCTCGCCTTTGCGGCCGTTAATGTTTGGAGGAAGAACCTGCAGGTAGGAATGATTTCCTTTGTCCTAACCAGGGCGAAAGAGCCTGGACTGAGAGAGAATCGCATTCGCTCGCCACACTTCTCATAGGACTCAATGTGGGAACTTTCCTCGTCACATGCGGGAAGTCTTTATACACAAAAATATTCAACTATAAATCCCACACAGTGGCCAATCTGCCTCCAGTAGAACATCCGAAAGACAAGTAGTATGTAACTAAGTGCTTGCATATCCACTACATCATTCACTTTCCAAATAACTACATAATAGGACTTTATGACCCTTTAACAAATCTTAATACACCAATCTCCTTGTCCATAGCATGATGTTTTCTATTATGGCTTGTGTGATCTGTTTAAGGTCAGCTCATGCAAACATACAGTAAAAAAAAAAAAAAAAAAAACAGAAATACAATTTCCAATCGGTAAACACAATTTTCGCTGTGCAGTTTCATTATGTCATCACAAAGGTCGCGGGAGGGCTGGAGCCTATCCCAGCTATCTTTGGGCAGGAGGCGGGATACATCCTGAACTGGTTGCCACCCAATCGCAGGGCACATACAAACAAACAACCATCCGCACTCACATACACACCTACGGGCAATGTAGAGTCGTCAATTAACCTACCATGAAACCAGAGAACCCGGAGAAAACCCACGCAGGCACGGGGAGAACATGCAAACTCCACACAGGCGGGGCCGGGAATTGAACCCCGGTCGTCAGAACTGTGAGGCAGACGCTCGAACCAGTCGTCCACCGTGCCGCCTCTATTTAAACCACTGATATTAATCTGAAACAGGTTTGATTATTAGTTTCCCAGGTAAACCAAATTGAGGAGTAATTACTAAAGGAGGTTTCTTCACATTATTAAGTTAGTTACAGTTTAAATGCATAATGAGGTAAAAGAAGGATCTTTCTGCTGATGAAGAACACAGAATACTGGAGTACAATAGGAATGAAAATACTGGACATTTCAAGTATGGGTGTCTTTTTATATATTACAAAAAGAACGACCATGGCTTCCGCAGTAAAATAATTACCTTGCAGGAGCACACCATCCCACACAACCAAACATGCAATTGAAGCTTTGCCATAGGTTTAAATGGAGAATAATAATAATGGCGTAGTCACCATTGTCCCTTCACCTCAGCTCTATTGAGGACCTGGGGAGATTTCATAAAAGGAAGGCCTATGAGGGTGGACAGCAGTATAGCTGCAAACAGCAATTCTTGCATGCTCAAATGAGATACAGGTAGACACTATCAACTGAATTACAAGTTCAATGTATGAGAGTGTTGTTAAAGTGTTATGAAAGAACAGCTCCTATGTAACTTGACGAGCAATTATGTTTATGGGTTGAAATATCATTTGTATTAGTTTTTTTTAATTTATCTCTCTAATGACTACATACAACAACTTATAACTTTTTTTTTTTACAACCATTTGTTTTGTTTTGGTGGGAACTGAGTTGGATAATATGTTGGAACGCTGTGTTGTGAGTAATTCTGAAGAAAAAAAACGCTGTTCCCATTGAGGTGGTTTTGTTCTAAAAAAAAAATCCTGATTATTAATTATTATTATTATTATTTATTATTATTAATAATTGTAAATGGTCAAAAACATTTATTCAGTGTGGGAAATAATGTGGAACACAGTGAGGACCAACTTAAAACGTCTTCCACTTAATACTTTTGAGCTACATTTTAATATAATTATATATTTGAGCTATTTGGTTGACTCACTATTTAAAGCATAGGTTAAATCTGGTGTAATCTAAAGCAAAGCGAAGCAAATGTATTGATATAGCGCATTTCATACACAAGGTAACTCAATGTGCTATACATGATTAAAAGCATTGAAAAACAAAGAACAAACACAGCTTATAAAAATGTTACATTTTTTTTAAAAGTACAATTAAAACAGTGTATGGTGCAAGAAATATCCATCCATCCATCCATTTTCAACACCGCTTATCCTGGTTAGGGTCGCAGGACACTGGAGCCTATCCCAGCTGACTTTGGGCGAAAGGCGGACTACACCCTGAACTGGTCGCCAGTCAGTCGCAGGGCACATATAGACACGGACATTCGCACTCACATTCACAACGTCACTGAGTGGGAACTGAACCCACGCTGCCTGCACCAAAGTCAGGCGAGCGTACCACTACACCATCAGTGACGCAAAGAATATCATTTAATCTGAAATCCTGTATTTCATTGATTTATTTATTTTTAATTTGCATGAGCTGACCATTAAAGCACCACTACAAACTAGTCATGGCTCCTTCTCGAAGCAGGCATCCATTTCCCCTTCAGTCTTATGCTTTCACTCCCTGCGCGAGCTACATGTAATGGCGAGCCACTGTAACGCTGTGATGTGGGCATTGCACCATATCATATTTTATATGATCCAGAACTCAGTAAAAAAAAAAAAAAAAAGGTACAGTATAAAATCACAAGTGCCTGTCAGCAAATCCATCTCATCTTGCTGACTACTGTTCAGTATGTACGTGTTCTCAACGTTCTGATATAGATGTACATTCTGTGGATGTGTACAGCGGGCGATTGCATGCTTGGTAGCATGTGGGCGGGGGGCGGGGTGGCGCATCACGGAGAAAGGAGAGGGGCACACTTAACTGCGAGCAGACCGCCATGATTTAGATCCACGTCAACGACGATCACATCGATTTTTCTGCAAGGCTAAACAAAGATTGCTCAAGCACGCTCATCTTTGCTCATTACCCATCACCAGTGCCTTGGAGCTAAAGATGCAGACTAGCTTCACTGCGATATCGCATATCCGCAAAAATGAAACCTCATGCAAGGAGTGCTGAGGGAGCCCATGAGTTGAACTAATCCAATATGTCCTGTGCCAGACATTATTCATACTGTTTGGGTGTGCTGTTATGATTGCTCACAGTTACCTCATTTTGACAAATTCAACATGACAACTTGGAAATGTAAGACACAAAACCATCACGATGGAAAATCTACCATTGCAGTGTATGTGGCCTCCTCCTCCCTCAGTGCAGCCACCACTGAGAACTGGAATCCCATTTTGGGGATTTTTTTGTATGTGCGATCGTGTGTAAATATTTGTTTATAATGCCTCATGTCGCGACGTATGTGACCCAAACTCGCATACATAGGAACACAGGGTTGGAACTTCAGAAAATGTGCACTTCTGACTATTCGAAATATGAATTTGTGAAGCTTACCGTACTTCTTTCTCCCTCAAAACTGTCTTGGTCGCTAGATGCTGCCGATGCAAAAATATGTTTAACTGCCTTTTCATTGCACTCCATACAAATGTCTCTCAATAATATTGAATATCATGGAAAACACACATTAATTTAATGATTTATTATATGATTCTTATAGAGAAATATTATATTGTATTTTATAATAATCCAATTTTACGAGATTCTGACTTTGGGGTTTCTATTAGCTGTATGCCATATCAGTTACAATGAAAAAAAAAATGACTTGAAATATTTCCGTCTGTGGTTAATGAATCTATAGAATATATGACTTTCACATTTTTAAATTGAACGACTGAAATATATGTTGCCATGATCAAGTCTTTTATTGAGATACACCTGTACATGCATACACTATAAATTCACATTGAGCTATAGTCACTCAAGTTTTGAAGGGTTAAACCTTGTTTTGAGAGCTTGATCCCAAGGTATTGATACAGCACCTTTGTACTTTATAGTTATGTTATGTGTAAAAGCGATCATGCAAGAGTAGCTCATGGCATTTTGCAATGAGTTCTTATTCCGGGCCTATGAGACCACTCTCTCCTACTTTGGCTTGCCATCCCCGGTGCCCTTCTGCGGTGGTATTTGGAATGTAATGATTTTTTAACTCTTTTTTTTTTTTTTTTTTCCCCCACAAAAAAAATATGCTTTCTGAATCACTCAAATTGAGAGTTCCACTGTAATATATATTTTTTTTCATTCTGTATTTTCAGCCTTGCATGACCAAGTAGCTACATTTCCATTTCAAACGTTAGTCAGAAGTGCACTTTCTGAACAAACTTGTCATATTAGAAGTGATTCAAGAAAACTGTAATATGTTCTGAGTTGATGATGATGATGATGATGAACATGATGATGATGATGATGATGATGATGATGCACTGTAGCGCCATGCTGCTCTTTCTATGGAGAACTACCTAGCCGCGAGTCCCCCACCAATATGAGGGTCCCGCATTGACTGCGCAACACGCAGTGCCTCGTCAGGCCTAAAACGTGAAAGAAATGGGGTCTAAAAAAAAATAAAAAATAATAAAAAAAGTCTCTTTGGAAATAGATTTTTGTTCCTGAAGGAAGACAGTTTATGGCAGTTTGTGTTTCCCAGCCTTTCATTATGAACTAACATGAGATGTCATCTTCCAACAGGAGAGTAATGTAATTCTTAATTAAAGTCAAGCGATGACTGCACCAATCACTCCTTCTGCCAGCTTCATGCCATCCATGCCTGCCACTTCCCGCTCACCACCTGATCACTTCATCAGGGGGTTGAGAGGAACGTGCTGGATGGCACCAATGCGCCCTAAAAAAAAAAAAAAAACTGAATGAAAAAGAATGTACTGTGGGGCCAATGCTGGAGATTATGAATTTGTCATGCTGTTTGTTTTGTGTTTATTTATGCTATGTTTTGCCATTTTCTTATCTTTCCATCCAACCATAAAATGTCCTAGCATGATGAAATTCACACCACACTTCCCTGCCCCTCCCACCCCCCTCCTCCCTTCCACTTCTCAATCTCTCACTTATTCTTTACTTTATTCATGCAATGCTTTCGTTCCACTATAAAATATGAATTATTTTCCTTTCTTGCATTAGCTGACATTTGGTGCATATTTGCGATCTAGAGTCTGCATTTTAATTTTTCTGATGCATTTCATCCCATTTCATTCCCCTATGTGTGGGGTGAATTTCCATTATACCCGCTATGGTATAATGACTTTAAATGGGCTTCAGTTACAATTGCTGTTGTATCCCTCTTTCATATGCATTCGAGTGGCTCTCCACTAACCCTATTGTAGCTTGACCTTTTATATCTGCCTGGCTTTGAATGTGGATGTTTGCTTTGCTTTTTTTTTTTTTTTTTTTTTTTTATCCAAGCTATTTTTCCTTTTCCTGATCCCTTGGCTTAAGCATAAGGATATTCTTACGTAATAACGATCAAGTGGATGGACATTTATTTTATTTTTCTTTTCTTCCCCTATGCAGCCATCTTCCTCTCTAGAGACTCAGGATGTAAGAATACCTTAATATGAGTTCTTATATGCACACAAACACCAAATTGTTGAGCTGAGAGTAGTGGTGGGGCACTCTGATGGTGATGGATATGGTTAAAAGTGCTTCTTTTTCTTTGTGAGTTTGTAAATAAGATGCATGTCAAAATTTCAAACATCTAGTTGAAGTTGTTTGGCGACCTTTTAGCTGTTTATATTGAGTATGGGTGTTGTTGGCTGTCGGAACTGGGACGTTTGCGCTCAGGCAATAGTTGGGATAGTTTAATTAGTGAAACATGCTATCACGCCCACTGACATCTTTACTCCCCATCATTCATTCAAATGCATTTCTAAGAGCCCTACGATTGGACTACCGTGCCAGCTTTGCTGAACCTGTGTGACAGCTTGCATAAAATTTCTATGAGTGCCCTCATATCATACGGTGAAACCTTCCCACTCTCACGTCCTGAACCCTCTCTATCGCCCTCTTTGCTCATTTTGCTCCCATCTAATTAGAGCACAATACTTGAAGTCGGTTATTGGGGTGGCTGGGAATGGAAGAACAAAGTGAAAGCAAGGTTATCTCCCCAGCCATAGAACATGAATAATGTTTCTACATATATTTATTTTAGGATAGAAAAAGTGGTAGAGCAGAGCCTGACCCCAAAAAGAAAGCCTCTTTTAGGTCCATCAGTACCACCCTGGCCTCCAGCATCAAGAGACGTAGGTCCTCCAAAGACACGGTAAGCAGACCGAGAAGCGACATCTTCCCTTGTTTATTCCTCCCTCTCTATTTTCTTCTCTTCTGTCCTCTCTGCCCACATTTCCATATCCAATCATGAGAGTGTCCCATGCTCCACTCATCCATATCCACCGGGCTCAGCTGCCTCTGCCACGTGTCTGTCAGTTCAGCATTCGATCCACCATCGAGCATCCTTAGCGCCTCCACAGGCTGGAGTGCTTAAGTGCAGGTCAGGTCAGGCCGCAAGCTACAACTATAGAGGCTATCCGACTTTATTCATTACAGGGGAAGGAGTGTTTGTCCACAGCGGGGGGTTTGGTTAAGAATTTAAAAAAAAAAAAAAAAAAAAAAGAAGCTTCCAGTGATGTTTTGTCTTGGGCTGCTGGTTTGGTTGTGGAATCTGCCAAATGTTTGGTCCTTGGACATGGTGTGGTGCGTGTCCTGTAATGGTTTTGTGCGCGTGCGTTTGTGTGTGTCTCTGTCTGTATGTTTTAATTGTGAGCAGTCGTTTCGGCAGCTTTATCTTTCTCGTATTCACCTTTTCTTTGCACCAATCCTGCACTTTGTCTGTTTGGTTTGTTTTGGTTTCAAGCATGTCCTGGTGTCCTACCATTTTATCCCAAATTCTATTTCCAAGGTGGTTATTTGATGGCCAAGTCTGCTGAGAAGAAAACTAACAAGGTTTTAAACTGATCCAGCTGTCTATTTCAGGATTACTCATGGATTGATATGAATATTCAAATCAATTATTATCATTATTATAATTTTTTGCTTTGTCATATTTTGCTGTCATAATTATTGTTTATTTTTCTGTGTGTGTGTGTGTGTGTGTGTGTGTGTGTGTGTCGTGAACTGTCTGTGACCTTTTCAGGGTATTTCCAGGTGGCGAAGACTTCTTCTTTTTCTTTCGACTGTATGAGGCCGTAGACTCACACTGTGCAATTGATGCCAACGTGAACTGATACATTTTGTGTCTTCATTCCTCTTTGAATCTTGCTGTCGCACATTGAGAGTACCAGTTTCACAGTTCAGCGTATAAGCGCCACTCCGTTGCCTCGCATACAAATGCAAAAGTATGCTCTCTATATGGATGAGTGTACGCGTGTGTGTGCGTGTACGTGTGTGCGTGTTTGTTTAATAATGTCTCTCACTTTCTCTTGTGTTCACTGACATTTTATTATCGTCCTTATAGTGAACAAAAGCACATTTACTCTCCCTTCTTGAGGTTCGGCAGTAGAATTGAAGAGAAGAAGAGAGGGATCATCATTTTTATTACGTCTACTTTGCTTTTCTGTTCGGTGCGGGAGCCGAAGTGGAAAAGCTCGAAGCAAAAAAAACACACGATGCAACCAAAATATTTACCATCCTCAGTCTTTGACCTTTCTTTTTGATTTTATATAAATGTTATTCTTTTACATAAATGGATATCAATGGACTTTAGTGTCAGTGTCCCTCACCCACATGCCACACTGCTCCTTTCTCCCTCTACAAGCATGCAAACTGTCATAGATGTAGTGGCAGTAGAAAACAGTCTAATACCCGCCTTAGCTTTGCTGTGTAGTGATAAGCTCCACCATAGTTGTATTTTGAATAAGTGGCTTTGAAACTATTAGTTTGCTTGTGACGTCTCTATTGTGCTGCTCCCCTTGATCCCAGTAGAGGCCACTGTTAGCAAGCAGGCCGACGAAGGAGCTACACGCCATATGAGCAGAAAACTGAAGGTCAAGCCAATGGGGGACATCCACTCTTGAAGATTTCATAGTCTGGATGTCTCTGTAGAAAGGAGTACAGTATTGGGGCTTCACTGTAAAACCAAAAAAAAGAAGAAGAAAAAAAAAAGATGATACTATGTGAAGAAAGCCATAGAATTAGAGCATACGAACTCATCTAAATCTTAAGGTTAATAAAAATCCGCATCCGCCATCATCTGTATGAATAGTTTAACGTGTGAATGTTTGCGGGAGAACAGAACTGAAATCGTCTCTTTTCGGGTCTTCAACAAATGTGCAATGATATTACTTATACAGTTATAATGTATGTCAAGTCTAGAGGGAAGCCACCGCTCAACTCAGCAACTCAGCGTTCTTGTGGAAATTCTGACATTGACTTATTCAAATGATGACTTCACACATTATGACTTTTTTCTCATAGTTCTTTTTGGTGTTGCCCTAATACGCCTTCATATTTCTGCAAATGGCTCAAAATTTTAAATGATAATAAAAAGCACTCAATAATTTAAGCACATTATGTATCTATCTGTATCCTCTTTCAAAAAAAAATAAAAATAAAATTTGTTAAAAATAATAATAAATAAATACATAATGCTGACAAGCCAGTATTTGTTTTCCAGAATGATTTATTATATATTATGATTGATTGTTCAATCAGGTTTGCAAAATACCAACAACAACAAAAAGCATTAACACTAAAAAATACAACCTGCGGCTGTCAGACTCCATACTTAAGGCACAAATCAATCAAGAAAAGCCCTGTTACCATAGCAACTAGCAACCTGCATGGAAACCAAGTCTTACTGCTCCTCTCCATAATTGATTTCACTCTGCTTCAAATGAAGTGCACCGTAATGACGTGATGGCTCGGACACAGCAGCACTTTGAAATCAACCTAAAATGTCTTTTTTTCTCTTCCTGGGCTGCTAAAATCAGAGATGACGCCTGTGCGCATGGAAGAGTGACTCCTCAAATGAAAAACAAAATTAGCCCTTGAAGGAAAGACATGATTCAAATGTGCTGTTGTCTTGGCTCATGCGCACATAGCGTCCGCTCCCAACTGACCCGCCTCAGGCACAAGGAGTCTAGAACAAAACTAATCCGCCTGAGATTGCTTAGAAAACCTTGCTGCAGAAATTAAGTGCATTAAAATGTCGAGAATATTATACCACTGCTCCATAAAAAGAAAACTTTTTTTTTTTTTTTTTAGCAGGAAATAACACTCTTTGGTGTTCTCCCTTCCTCCTATTTTCTCTCCAACTCTGCAGCAATACCCACCCACTGACATCACAGGGCAGCTCAACTTGTCTGATCCGTCCGTCAGCACTGTGGTGTAGGGAGCGCGAGCACCCAACTTGCCCCGGCCGAAGGAGAGAGGGAACAAGAAGAGGAAGGTGACACGGGAGGCGATCCATCGCCCTCATTCTTTCACCGCCAGCCAGTGGAGATTGTCGACAAGTTGAAGACGTGGCTTAAACCGCTCAACTTGCAACCTTTCAACGTCTGGATTACCTGACCATACAGGTAGACGTCTCGAGGGTCCCTGAGCATGCACCGAGCCATCTCGATCACATATAACCTTTTCCATATGCATATTACTTACTACCTGCGTATTTTATCTCTAATTTTTCGGACATACTTACTTACTTGTCGATTATTCCCATTTCCTCACCTGCCTCCTCGCTTTCTGGTGACGTTTAGTTACAACAATGAATAAGAGCGTTTTAATGCCAGTACTGTAACATAGCACTTCCAAGTAGAGCCTATAAACCATTGTAATATTTAGTTTTGAATGGCACAGTCCTGCAATATATGTCCTGTAAGCTTCCTTTAATATGTGCATCTTTAAAAGGAATTGTTTGTGTGACCTTACACATTTGAAAATAGTTTAGATTTGATTTATTTCATTGGGAAGCACTACTAATGATCATGATTAATCCTGAAAGCATGTGTGTGTTTGTATACAGTATGATCTATTTGTATTTGAATGTCACTGGTCATGTAATTACTTTTATGATGATGGTTATAATTCAGAATTCATCTTTCCCTCTTTGGTTGTCCACCAAAATGCCAAATGCATGTTTTCGATTATCCGACGAATTTCTATTTCAAGAAATATTATTCACTTGAGCTTTAGTACATTTTCTAGAAGACCGAAGCATTTGTTTTGCAGTCTGATGAAACTGCAAACTAATATTTTGATGCTGTAAGCCATGTTACGTTTGGGGCTGCCCTCCGTCTTCCACTCTCCCGCTGCAGTCTCTCACTTTTCCGGTCTCGAAGGGGTTGCATCAGAAGGCCAGGTTTTTCAGCCAACCAGCCCTCAATCTTTGGTGAAAAACCTTCCTCGTGGCAGAGGTTGTTGCTGGGGAACTTTTTCACGAAGGAGCCTGAGTGGATTTGAAGCATTGGTTGGCTGCAAAAACAGGCCTTTTCCCAGTTTCTGGAGCTGAGAAACAACTGCCTTCCTGGTGTGCAGCACCACATAGCACTTTACGCTGAGAGGGCACTCCCAAACTGTTAAAAAATACACTACAACAGGATGGCCATGAACTCACCTTTACTGTTCCTTTTTCTTTTGTGGGATTCTGTGGGATTCTGCATTGTTAGACAGTAACTAAGTCGACAGATTCATTTGAAACAAACATTTTGCACAATCACATGGTGCCAAACATGCATTAGTCCACGACCTTTTAACAATTTGCTCTGACCTGCATGCTGACATGTTATTACCCACTCCTACTGTCTCTTATTTGTCTTAATTGGGGTTTTTTTCTGACATGTTGTCACTGTGGATTTGAATTGAGTGATCCAGTTCAATAGAATGAAATGTTATAGAGTTTGGTTTAGTGTCGACGGGGATGGGGATACTGTATTGAGTGTTTGTGTTATGACTGCTGCTGAGAATGTCTTTTACTACTTTTCTTATTTATTCACACTCACACACACACACAAACACACATTTTGTTATACAAGCATGCACACACACACACAAACACACACACACTTAATATATAGTATAAACCCCTTGATTTCTTTATTCATTGAACCATTTTGTTAATAGAACTGTAAATAAAACATAACTTCAAGTCCCAAAATTGTGTTTTTCAATTATTTATCATCTGCATCGATCACTTTTATTTCTCCGTTAATCCATTTTCTAATCAATCCCAATTCACTTCACTTCAGCATGAGGTGGGTTACAAGCCCGGATTGGTCGCCAGTCAATCACAGGGCAATTTTGAATCAATATTTGAAGTGTAATTATTTATATGATTGTGTAACATTTCTGAAAAAGGCCATTTTGAAAATTGAATGCACACATTTGAGCAGGCCGCTATTGAGTTTGAATGATTGCTAGACTGAATGTCTTAGACTATAATGAACCTGCAATGAGGGGGGGGGGATTACATGTAAAAACATGTTTGCATTATGTAATAACCCTTGAACTAAAAACTCTGAACCATATAAGAAAGAGCATAAATATAATGTAGTACTTCTCAAATGTGGTCGCTGATGGTATATAGTGGCTTCAGTTCTAACTCAGTGAGTGTGAATGATTGCTTGTACTTTATGTGTCCTGTGGTTGAATGGTGACCAGTCCAAGGTGACCTCCACCTTGATCACAGCAGACCAAGTGTCACACTTGGTCATGGAGATTAACTGACAGCCAATCAAAAGATACCATGTAAAGTCAGTTTTAATGTTTTTGTTTTCGGGGACATGGCTATTAGCAATGCTACACATGATTTTGTTGCGCTGGAATGAGTGCAGTGTCGTGATTTATAAGCCACATATAACTAATAAATAACACACAACCTATAGCTAATATGTTAGTATGTACGCATGCACAGATATACGAAGTGCACAGAAGGAATTGAAAGACAAGTCAAACCCGCATCCCGACTCTTCTGACCTCTAGCTGTCTTTTAAGTCTTCAGTCATCACAGAAGTATAATACTTTGAGGAAGTCTATCTTCACGTGCAAATGGACCGGATGACATTTTACTCTTCCTACAGAAGAAAATCCAGTTGTAAACTCCTGTTGCGGAACTAATTCGTCTTTCCTTCTTGTTCCTTGATGCTGGTTTGTATAGATTGGCAGCTTCTTCCAAAAAGGTGGGTGGCAAAATAAGCCTGTTTCCAGTGATTGCTGAAAGAGAAAATTCTACTTTACCAAACATTGTGAAATAACAATATGCAGATTATAGTCACATGATCCACTTTTAAATGGGTGTTGTATATTAGCATTAGATTGCAGTAGTGCAGGTAATGAAGAGCCTGTCGAGTATGTATTTTAACATTTGAGCCTTAAAAATAGTCTTATCATTTTAGTTAAATATTGTCACAAAACTGCACCAACGCCAGTTTAGTGCTTTGTGGAAAACTTCACTTCCAAGCTTAACTTTACATTCAAAAGAGGATGCAATTTGCAAGCCAGCTTTGAGGCTGCACCCATTTACATGCAAATACTAGACAAAAACAACAAGTAGCCCTGCAGTTCCTCAGTCCAATCACCTACGATGAGGATCCCTGCCAGCCCAAGACATCTATTGTTTTCATCTCATGAGTGAATAACTGCTTGCTTTGTCTGTCAGACCAAGAAAACGTGGATTTCAGATTCCATCCAAGCAACAAATGTGCATCAGGTCTCGCTCCACATCAACTCGGGCTCTAAGTAAAGACATTGTTCCTACCACAGGACGAGTAGCCTTGGAGCTTCGACTTGGAGAGGATCATAAATCCAGCAGTGTTAAATGTTGCTTTCTGCAGTGGGATGCAAACAAGGAGTGCAGGCGGTAGACTGACCTCACATACTGTATTTAAGTCATCTAGCGAGCCACTTTTTTGCCTCGATCATGGCTCAGTGTGCGGCTCATCCTGCTGTCCTCATCGTTCTGCTGGTGCTCGGTCTGGCCGCAGTCCTGCTCCTCACTGTGCCGAGCGAAGACGTTGCCAGGGTGCCCGGGTTCATGGTAAGGTTGGTCCCGTAGGTTATTTTTGCTTCACTGATAGTGTAAAGTTGGTTAACATGTAAACAAAGGCAGTGAGCTGGGAGACTCCCAGCCTGGTTTCATTTCAAACCACATATTTGACGTAATATTTTCATATTTTCTAGATATGACAATCTGTAGTGTATGCACTCAACAGACACACACATTGGTATTCACAGTATTAACTGTGTGTACCCAATATTCACTCACATAGAAAAATACACAGTGGCGTTTAACGGGAGAAGGTGGTGGTTGTTGGGAGGGCAGAAATAGACCCATGCTGTACCATTATTTATAATCGTTGATTTATATTTGGAATCACATTTAATTGGAACAAACACAATATTTGATTCCATTGAATACAGAGGAAGACAATACAAGACAATCTGGAAATCCATTTACATACTTCACAAAAGATAGTCGCACAACACTTGAGATGTTGAAATGTCGTTATGCATGATGTCTCATGTGCGTGACTCACCTTTAGATTATGCCCTTATCATTAAGTGGTTACCTTGTTGTTGCACTTGTGTGAGAGATACCTGACCTATTTTAGCTTTAGGCGTGCCCAGACTGCTTCAAAGGTCAACTCCAGTATCTGCTGCCTGTGAAAAATAAAGGCCACAAAAGATGTTTATTTCATACTGTGTGTGTGTGTGTGTGTGTGTGTGTAGTGTGTACTATGTATGCGGTGTGTCAGAAAAGGTCTAGGAATGATGTCACAAAAGATATCTTTCAAACCCAAACTACAAACTACAAGTTTTCCCCTTCAGCGTTAGCCAGACGATCAATCAGCATGTCTACAAAGAGATCCAGCGGCATTTGCTTCATTCAGTGCACGAGAAGAGGAGAGAGTTGAGGCAGGACAACTTGTGGCTGCTTCACAACGCCTGGAGCATCCAACAGTTCTTGGCCGGGAAACAACATCACCGTGCTGGAGCAACCCCTCCCTCCTACTGACACGCTTTGGCTCCATGTGAATTTTTACTCTTTTCCATGTTCAACCCGTTTTGAAGACATGGATGACATCAAAATGGCCATGATGATGGAGCTGCAAAGGATCCCAGAAGATTCCTTCCAGGAATACATGAAGGCATGGCAGAAAAGGCTGGGAAAGTGAGCTACACTCCAGGGGGATTACTGCAAAAGGAAAAACTTCTAGTTTGTATTTTGGCATTGAAATACAGTGGCGCCTTGAGATACGATTTTAATTCATTCTGTGACGATGCTCGTATCATCTTTCCCTGTTGAAATCTATCTATCTATATATATATATATATATATATATATATATATATATATATTTAGTGTATGTATCTGTGTGTGTGTGTTTGCCTAGTATAGATAACATTAGAAACGTACAAAATCAGTAAGCCATATCCAGTGCACATGCTAATTAGGTATTACAACACTTAAAACCTTTAAGTACTCAAAGGATTCTTTAGGATTCATTTGAACCTTTGGATTTGTTTAAAACATGTAAAAAAGACAAGTAAGCATTGTAAGGATGTGTGCTTTTAGTTTAGGTGTAAATTGGAGAAAATTGAACACTTGTGTAGGTTACATTTGGTTAACGGTCTCCATGCTCTTATTAAAAAACTTCATATTTGTTCCTTGATCTTTTTAGTACGGAATTGTTTTGGATGCTGGATCCTCACACACATCCTTATTTGTATACAAGTGGCCTGCAGACAAGCAAAATGGCACCGGTGTGGTCACCCAACACAGTGAATGTCATGCAAAGGGTAGGTTTTACTTGATTCTAATCACCCAGACATATTCTATACTGCTTGTCCACATAGAGTCACTGGTGAACTGGAACTTATCCCAGCTGACTTGGAGCAAGAGGCGGGGTACACTGGACTGTTCACCTGGCCATCACAGGGCAAAACTTGGTTTCTGTAGAATGAAAAAGATGTTTAAAATCAGTTCGATTCTATTTTTATCTTATCATACTTTTTCTGCGCATCATCTGTCATAGCATTGACTTCTAAAATTGGGGCCAATTGTTTGCTAGTTTAACATGCACTAATTCTCATTTCATAAAAGGGAATTATATAATTACTGTACATTTAATTCATAATTAAGAAACCGTTAAGAGAGACTTCCACATTTGATTTTATATTGACCACTTCCAACAATAACCAGTACCTCAGCAATGATATAGTTTTCTTTTCAGGTACTATAAATGTGTGCATTTTTCCCCACTGTGGGGATAATACAGATGATAACACGATCAAGTTACAACGTGAAGCATATCATGAAGGGTTTTTCCTCTTTCAGGAGGTGGGATATCCAGCTATGCTGGCAAAGAGGGAGCGGCGGGGCAGAGCTTGGAGGAGTGTCTAGACCAGGCAGTGCACGACGTCCCTGCATACAGACACGAGGTCACACCTGTGTACCTGGGTGCCACAGCTGGCATGAGGCTTCTGCAGTAAGTCAATCTCTGGAATAATCTGTTTGGTTTAGATGTGGTTTTGCATTGCTTTTTCTTGTGAAAAATATGAACTGTAGAACAGCCATCCATATCACATTAATGATCTTCAAGATGCAAAGAGTGAAATCTTACTCCAGATTACTCTTGTTGCCTGAGCTCATCTAAGATGGAAGTGGAAAAGTGTTCTGTGGTCTCACAAGTCCACATTTCAAATTGTTTTTGGAAATTGTGGACGTCGTGTCCTCCAGGCCAAAGAGGAAAAGAACCATCCGGACTGTTATGGACATAAAGTTCAAAAGCCAGCCTCTGTGATGGTATGGGGCTATGTTAGTGCCAATGGCATGGGAACTTACACATCTGTGAAGGCACCATTAATGCTGAAAGGTACACACAGGTTTTGGAGAAACATATGCTGCCATCCAAGCAACATCTTTTTCATGGACGCCCCTGCTTATTTCAGCAAGACAATGCCAAACCACATTCTGCACGTGTTACAACAGCGTGGCTTCGTAGTAAAAGAATACTAGGGTACTAGACTGGCCTGCCTGCAGTCCAAACTTGTCTCCCATTGAAAATGTGCGGCGCATTATGAAGCGTAAAATACGACAACGGAGACCCCAGACTGTTGAACAGCTGAAGCTGTACATCAAGCAAGAATGGGAAAGAATTCCACCTACAAAGCTTCAACAATTAGTGTCATTTCCCAAACGTTTATTGAATGTTGTTAAAAGAAAAGGTGATGTAACACAGTGGTAAACATGACCCTGTCCCAGCTTTTTGGGAACCTGTTGCAGCCATAAAATTCTAAGTTAATGATTATTTACTAAAAACAACAATGTTTATCAGTTTGAACATTAAAAATCTTGTTTTTGTTGTGTATTCAATTAAATATAGGTCGAACATGATTTGCAAATCATTGTATTCTGTTCTTATTTATGTTTAACACAACGTCCCAACTTCATTGGAATTGTGGTTGTAAATCAAATTCGACTGTTTGGTGGAAATGGTTAATACTCTGTCTTAATGATGATGTTTCACCGTCCTAGCATTTCCAGTCCAGAGCATTCATCTCAAATTCTGCAAGAAGTTGGCCGCAAAATCCAGTCATACCCTTTCAGCTATCAGGGGGCCGCCATTCTCTCAGGTCAAGAGGAGGGAGCATTCGGTTGGGTCACGGTCAACTACCTCTTGGAGAATTTCATTAAGGTAAGGGTCAAAATTGGTAGGAATTTGACTGATTACAGTATACCTCTTTCACAGTGAGTTGATGTTAGTGCTGGTTAAGTACTTGGTTGTGCCAGGTTCAACACCTTCAAACACCAGTTTAGTTTCACACGTGCAGAGATCCAAGCAAGCGCTACGTCATTACATCACATATATAACAGCCATTATTTGCACTAGTGACCTGTGGTTACCCCTTCCAGCAGCTGACCTTTCCTCTACACAAAAGTGGTGCTAGTCTGCCACCAGTTTTGTGGGACCTTTTATTTAAAAAAATGTTTGGGTTAAAAAAATAAATAATAATAATAATAATAATAATAAATCACCGATGCTAATTTGGGCTCGAGTGCCAAACTACAACTGCACAGGCTCGGTGTGACAGGTGTACTAGTGGCTTATAAGTGTATGTGTGGATTGGTTAAAAAAAAAACGAAAAAAAAAAAACCAATTGACCACTGACAGCGTTATGCCTGTGTCAGTGGACAATGGTTAAAGGTTACCCTTGGTAAGTGTTTTAGACAGATAAGTCCATCGCTCTTGAGACAACCAACACAAAAATGATTTGTCTCTTTTCTACTGTAATTTCTTTCTAGTATGGCTTTGTAGGGCGGTGGCTCAGCTCCGGCAGGCCTACAGTGGGGGCCCTCGATTTCGGCGGTGCATCTACCCAGATAACATTTGTGACTCAGGAACAAGTGGAGGATGAGAAGGACATGATGAAGCTGCGTCTTTATGGACAGGAGTATTCTTTGTACACACACAGCTTCCTCTGCTACGGGCAGGATCAGGTCCTCAAGAGGCTTCTGGCCCACATTGTCAAGGTGCCTGACTTAATTTAAGGTCAACTGTGAGCAAAATATGGCATGATACTTTCAAAACAGCAGATACTGATTTTGATTTTTTTTTTTTTTTTTAAGTCTTTCCATTACATAACTATTCATCCAAAATAATAACATTTTAGATTTAAATGGGATACTCTTAAATGAATTGAGTGCATTGGATGTTACTTTTTCTATTTGTTGCTGTATAATGTTTTTGGAAAAAATCTCATCCATATCTTTTGATATCCCGCTTTCTCTCTCTCAGTCTCAAGGTTACTCAGTATCAGTCACTCACCCTTGCCATCCTACGGACTCTTCTGTAAAAGTCAATCTGGACACCATCTTCAGTTCTCCATGTACAGCCAAGTACACACCGAGCACCTACAAAGCTCAGGACTCTTTGCTGATAAACGGCAGTGGCCATTATGAGCAATGTGTGGGCAATGTGTCAGAAATCTTCTCCTTTGACGGATGCCCCTTCTCTCGCTGCTCCTTCGATAAAGTCTTTCAGCCCAACGTGACTGGCAGCTTCATGGTAAGAATCGGTGACATTGACCACAGGGCGACAAGAAATACAAAATGTCTACTTCTTTTTTCTTTATACATTCAATGTACATGCAATTGTCGTACTTGTCTGATTTCCGCACCCGTCTGCTTAAACAGGCATTTTCGGCCTTCTTCTACATTCACTCCTTCCTGCAGCGCATCACTGCAGTCACAGTTAGCACGCCCGCGCAAATGGAGGCGACTGCTAAAACAGTGTGCAAGATGAGTTTTGCTCAGGTAATGTGATGTAATGTTATGTTTCATTTATGGTTTACAGAGTCTTGTAATCGCACATTTCCAATCCTCCCATTATCCACTCAAATGTATGCTTTGCAAATATTTCCCTTAGTATGAAAATAAAATAACACACTGACAGGTGCTAGTAATATGTTAACCATTTTTCAGGTAGGTGTAAAACAAATCAAAGAACGAGTCATTTGATTCATAACTAAATAGCTGATTGGCCCTCCATTGGAGAAGGAATCATTATGAGTATTTTAACTTTTGCCACTTTATTTTAAAAAGTACACATTTCAAAGGATTTCAGGTATTACTGTCTTGTATCGGAGCAAGAACCCAGTTAAGATATGGGTTCGAATCCCAGCTCAGGGGGAGTTTGTATACTCTCTGTGCTCTTGGATGGGTTTTCTCTGGGCATGGTAGTGTGAATGGTGTGCCCTGCAATTGGCTGCCAATGAGTCCAGGGTGTACCCCGCCCAAAGCCAACCGGGATAGGCTCCAGCTCACCTGCAACCCTCAACAGAATAAGCAGTAGAAAATGGATGGATGGGTATGGCAATTTTCATGAATTAGTGGAATAAAAATGAGAAGTTCAGTGTTACGCAACATCTTATTTTCATACAGTACTTGTGTGTTGCTGTTTTCTATTAAATTTGAATGTTTCTGTGGGTGGCATTATTTCCACTTGATTTATTAATTGTACACGAACTTGCTTCGTGGAGTCCTTTGAGGGGGTGCTGGAGAGCGCTCCCGCTGGGGACTCCATTGTTCTGCTGAGGGACTTCAATGCTCACAGGGCAATGACAGTGAGACCTGGAAGGGCGTGATTGGGAGGAACCTCGGATAAGCGGTAGAAAATGGATGGATGGATGGATGGATGGACTAACTTGCTATCACATTGTTTCTATTCACATTTAGATGCTGGCTCTTGTTCCAGATCAAGCATCTCGCCTGAGGGACTATTGTGCTTCCTCTGTGTTTGTCAAGGTTCTCCTACTCAAAGGATACAGCTTTGATGAAAAATCATTCTCACGCATTTCTTTCAAGAAGAAGGTGAAAGCTTTGGTACCTTTTAACAGTCAGGTGTATCCAAGATGAGTCTATGGTGAAAGAATATGAAGGGGCATGTTCCATTCACATTTTATTATTGATCCTGCAGGCTGGCGACACCTCAGTTGGGTGGGCTCTTGGCTACATGTTGAGTCTGAGTAATTTGCTGCCATCAGAAAAAGTTCGAACGTGGAAGGCATTAGCACCGGGAGTATGGGAAAGCCTTACAGTTCTTTTTGTGTTGCTGCTGGTCACCATCCTGGTCTTCATTGCCCTTCGTGCCTGTGAGTGGAAAAAGAGAGGACTCAATGACAGAGTCATCTAGACCTGCAATAACACTGTGCCGTCAGAAAGCAATTACTGTCATCGAGTTTACACTGTTTGGGCTCTATATATCACCCAGGATTTAAATATGAATGTGAAATTTAAAAAATGCTTTGAACTCATGATTTTGTAGGACCTCAAACATACTTCTAATGTTTCCTGCTGCAGAGGTTTTACTGTACTTTTACAAATACTGTATACATAATGTCCCTGGTGGACCACACGCAAGGTGGAATATGTATATCAACTGTTTTGTTCAATTTCTGGAGTACAGAGCCAACACAATGATAAATGTGTTTCTAAAATATTACTGTAAGACCACTCTGATTCAGCAATATATTAGCCTTTGTTTTAGCTTGAATTAATTGTATGTTGTTGCTGTTGTCATTTTTGCACAAATTCGGGAATTATGGACATAGTTTCAATGACCATTTTAAGGTTATGCATAACAACTTCCAAGTAAACTGCAATTATTCTGTTTTTTTTAAAATATTCTTCTGTTTTCTTTTTCAATACTCTGCTGCAGGCTTTATCTAATTTACATTATATAACCTGAAGACAACCATGTGTTTACATACTAGACATTTTATAGTTGATGATCCTATGACAATGTTTTTCATTCATTGGAATAAAATTAAAGCACACTTGTATAAATGATCAGTAATTACTGGGAGGCATTTGGACATATTAAGGGTTAATAGCAGTGGTGTCTGGTCAATAGAGGGCGCTAGAGCGCCACCCTAACCGCTCAGCTGAGTCCCCTTGAATAAGACAAAATTTAAATAATAATAATAATAATAATGCATTAAACGTATATTGCGCTTTTTATGATACTCAAAGAAGCTTTACAATTGCACACATTATTAATATACTCCACAGTCACACCCAAGTGGCGGTCAGATACTTGTGTAGCCACAGCTGCTCTGGGGCAGTTTGACGGAACCGTGGCTGCCATTCTGTGCCTACAGCCAATCCGACCGCCACCAAACATCCAAACACATTGCCCAAGGACACAACGACATGATGAAATAATGAATGAATGAATACTATAATAATGAATGAATGACGTAATAAAAATGAAAATAAAATATTGTAATACAAATATTACAAATATAATGTATATCTATTTTCAGATTAGTAGAATAAATAATATACAGTTAATGATCAGTAAAATTGATTCGTTTATCTCTGTTGTATCAATTTATGAGGCAACTTCGTTGATGGAAAAATATTTTGCCCTACAAAAGGTCATCGTTGACGCCATTGTTAAATAAAGACTAAAAAAAATGTCTGGCACTATGAAGACGAATTTGAGATCTGATTGGCAGAAAGACAATCCAGTATGTAGTGAAGTTATGGGGTGGGGGACTAGCTGTTATGACCCTGTTCCTTTCTTAATAAAGGTTATAACTTCAGAATGTAAATCTTTTAATTTTAATATTTTCAGTGAATAACTGTCAACATTACTAAACTTTCGTTATGGCATCAAAATAAAATATCTCAAAATACTAAGTTGATAGAATTTAGCAAACTAATCAAATATAAATATTGTTTTGAAAACCGTAAACGGAAGTAGTTTGAAGATAACGGAAGTGAGTTATATACAAAACACCCTAGCTTGCAGCCATGCTTGTAGTGGGAGCAAACTAGAGAGTGTTATACGCTTGCATGTTTACATTGTGCATTTACACGGGCCGAAACGGATTTTGCTGTTAAATTACAAACCATTTAGTTTGTTATCGTGCCAGTGCGGCTGTCGAGTTGCGTGGAGATGTGCACCCAAACGAAAGCGGCTGTCCGCATGGTAAACATCCCGCAGGCAGACATCGATCCTTCCGGCGTGTTTAAGTACGTCCTCATCAGAGTGCACAGCAGAGAGGAAGAAGACGACACGGAAGTAGATATAGTCCGTGGATACGGCTGGGGAGAGTACCACGGTGAGCACAACTAATGTGTTGCGAAATGTGACAACAGGAACAAGTAAGCGTCAATGTGAAGTCTTGAGTGGCGATGTTGTCTCCCGTTAGAGTCGCTGCAACCATGAGTTTGGGGACATAGCGTTTATTTGAGTAAATGACGACATGCAAACGAAACATTCACTACGTTTAACGACATAATTACAGATTAGTAGGCAACCTGGCCTCCGATCTCAATGCAACACGAGAAAACACGTCACAGCCACTGCGTACCACGAGATGGCGCCGCAAGACCACCATGGAACGAACATACAGTACAGTACAGTACATACTGGACATGTGCATCCGTCTTTGGATCATGCGTTCTCTCCTTGGCCTCAGCAGCAGCACTTTTAGTCTGATAATCAATGCTGCCTACTAGTACAACAGTTGGATTTAAATTACCACACACACATGCGAAATGGTTGAACAAATAATACTCAAATATCAGATGCCCGAGCCACCTCATCTGGCTCCTCTCAATGCGGAGGAGCAGCGGCTCGACTTTGAGCCCCTCCCGGATGACCGAGCTTCTCACCCTATCTCTACACCGTGCGGAGGGAGAGAAGTCATTTCGGCCGGACATGTCCCACCGGGAGGAGACCCCGGGGATGACCTCGGGATCCCTTCGGAAGAGCTGGAGGAGGTGGCTGGGGAGAGGGAAGTCTGGGCTTCCCTGCTGAGGCTACTGCCCCCGTGACCCGACCTCAGACAAGCGGAAGAAAATGGATGGATGGATGACATCCTCAAATAAAGCTGTATGAATCCCTTGCTCGTGCATGTCAACTTAGTAGAATAAGGGTTTCAATGTTCTGTATTCCAAACGTGTCCGATAACTAACTGTTGCTATACAATTCAGGGATTAGTCGACAAATTGGATTAAAACAGATTAATGCGGTCCAAAAAGAACGTACAAGGTGAGTTTACATTGTCAGTAACGCACACAGCAAAACAACAATTTTATATTTTTGTGCCACATGCATAGATCTACACTCTAAGTGTAATTTGGAAACTTGGTGATCAAGTAGTCGGGGGGGGGAAAAAACATTTTACGCTTTTACAGTCTGAATTGCACTTGCTTTTTTTTTTTTTTTCTTTCAACAGACCTAGTCATTTTACACTGACTTAGACAACACCATTTAACAAGTTACGTATGTCCACCGATCACTCATAATTCTTTACCGTGCACGAGAGGTCTTACTAAGCCAAGCCAATCGGCTGGAAAGAGTGTTGAGCTCTCGCGTGAGGGAAGTGGCTCGGACTTCCCAGATGCTTCAACAGCATTGCAAAAAATCAAAACAGAAGTGAGTACAAGAACATGCACCTTCTCTTTCCATCTTTCAAAGTTCTTTTTACCGATTTTACAATTTGAACACAAAACACATATTTCTCAAAAACCTAATGGATTTACAAATGAAATGAAAGCACCTTTCTAGAACGGAATATGAATGCCTTCTATTGATATGTACTGTATATCCTGTATTGTAACCAAAAGTGCACCCAGTTCCCCGCTGTATCAGATGATATAGCCAGCATATTGAAATTCTCCCCAAAATTCCAAAGTGTTAACTTTTATCATGCACATGTAAATCCCATGACATGGTTCCTCTTTGCATTGCATGTCAGCGGATATCTACGACAAGGTTTCTGAAGAGCTCGAGAAGGATGGACTCCTGGACTGCGAGTGTATCGGAGGAGGTAGGATCAGACATGATGCCCAGGCTAAGAAGATCCATGTTTACGGCTACTCTATGGTGAGTTTCCAGTTTGACACGCACACATGCACGAAAGACACACACGCACTCACACTCCCTTCAAATTCTGACAAACAGTGTGGTTATCAAGTGACAATTTCTGGTTTTCCTTACAGGGGTTCGGAAGAGCAAACCACGCAATAACCACTGAGAAACTGAAGGTCCGGTATCCAGACTATGAGGTGACCTGGGATAACGAAGGATACTGAAATGAACTGCAACCAAAATATGATAGACACCCCTTCGCTTCATTGGAGTTTAACACCATCATCAGAGACCGTTTTCATCAGCAGCCTTTTTCGGTGCCACAATTATATCCACACACTACTATTAAGTCTTACTTATGTCACCAATTAATAAAATTAAGTCACTTCTCGCAGGTGGAGTGGTGGACGAGTTACTGTCAAGAGAAAATGGATGGATGGAAGTCTCGTCTTACTTTTTTGTGCCACATGATGGCAGTAGTGACATTTAAAGATAAGATTAATACAATGGATTATTTAATAAAAATACTGCTTCAGTATGGACATGGAAAGTCAATATATTGAACATAGTTTTATATACATACCAATTTGATTGGCATTCAAATTGAGCTTTATTGTCCTGGACAAGGCAGCATTTTTGATGCAGCTCTTGTATTGGATCTCATTGTATGGTGCTCATGTCCTGTAACTAATGTGGACACTTACACTAACACCATGGATTTTAAAAAAAAATAAAAAATCATTTACGTGTATTTTCACCTTTAATTTAGTTTGGTAAAAAAAAAAAAAAGTATGACTATTTATGGACGCACACTGACAAAGAAATCATGTTTTTTTTTTAGGAGAAGAGGGGTAAATGATGTCAATTTAAACACATTTTAATCATGTGCAACCGATGTACAGTTCGGCGCTACATCTGTAAGTGCAACTTGAAACTCTACTATGCAAAGCAAAAGCCATTTATCGACAACGCCCAGAAACACTGCCGGCTTTTCTGGGCCCGAGCTCATCTAAGATGGACTGATGAAAAGTGGAAAAGTGTTCTGTGGCCTGACAAGTCCACATTTCAATTTTCGTGGCTTCGTAGTAAAAGAGTGCAGGTACTAGACTGGCCCGCCTGCAGTCCAGACCTGTCTCCCATTGAAAAACTGTGGCGCATTATGAAGCGCAAAATACAACAACGGAGACCCCGGACTGTTGAACAGCTGAAGCTGTACATCGAGCAAGAATGGGAAAGAACTCCACCGACAAAGCTTCAACAATGAGTGTCCTCAGTTCCCAAACGTGTCACTGATGGTGTAGTGGTACACTCGCCTGACTTTGGTGCAGGCAGTGTGGGTTCAGTTCCCACTCAGTGACGGTATGAATGTGAGTGCGAATGGTTGTCCGTGTCTATATGTGCCCTGCGACTGACTGGCGACCAGTTCAGGGTGTAGTCTGCCTTTCGCCCGAAGTCAGCTGGTATAGGCTGCAGCGCCCCGTGACGACCCTAACCAGGATAAGCGGTGTTGAAAATGGATGGATGGAGTTCCCAAATGTTGTTAAAAGAATAGGTGCTGTAACACAGTGGTAAACATGACCCTGTCCCAGCTTTTTTGGAATGTGTTGCAGCCATGAAATTCTATGTTAATGATTATTTGCTAAAAACAATAAAGTTTTATCAGTTTGAACATTAAATATCTTGTCTTTGTAGTGTATTCAATTAAATATAGGTTGAACATGATTTGGTTTATGATTGTATCATGGCGTTGCATGCTGGGAGAACTTAAAGTCCAGCTGTTATCTTTTCGGAAGAAAGACAATAAGTAAAAGGAGGTAAAAGGCAGCTTCAGGAGACGCCAGGAGGTAACCTGCCAGATTGTGCTGCCAAGATGTGGTGGAAGAGAACAGGGATTCTACAAATGAGGACCACAGCCCTCATCTTGGCTTTGATTCTGCACTTGGGTAAGAGCACATTTGGCCAAAGGCTTCAGAAAGTGTGTTTTTAACCCTTTCCTTCCATTGGCCGTCATGAAAAATGACAATAAATTGGTCCTCACAATCAAATCATTTATCATCATTGTGTGTTTCACTTGGGGCAAATTGACATCCCAACCGAAATAAACCAATATTTGTATAATTTTAATATTTGTGTATTTATACTAAATTACTTGAGCATATTTTAATATTGTCAGTGTAAGGAGTTTAAACGGAACATGACATAGCACGTGGTGTAATGTTTAACCACTGACGACTTTGATTATTTGCTTCCTACTGTATTGTGCTCCACACAAATGTACCTTGTTCATTCTGGCTCAAATATTTTTACATTCAACTAAAAAAGGCAATTGTGCGCCGCATGTAGATATCAAAAATGGAACTCACCTTAATATTTTTGGAGCTACAATGCACATTGTTTTGTTGATTGTTAGTGACATAATATTATTGAACAATATGTTACAATATTGCGGACGACTGGGCAGTCTAATGAGAGGCAATACAAGAGTTGTATCAAGTCTGCCTTCACAAAGATGATGATGCTCAGTTTAGGCAGTCAGATAGGTGTTATACTGTCTTATTGTGGTTGCCATTTGCAGTGGTGCATCATGCTGAGAAGATTTTCTTCTTGCTTTGGTCACCTTATGTATAGCTACACAAAAGAGGCAAACTCGCTATTATTATCGACATTATTATACACAGCTCTTGGCATGATGCACGTTAATACACTTTATATCCACAATTATGCGTAAAGTTTTTGGTTTGTTTTTTTTTAATCCATAAATTGATACCGGTACCTATCTCAGTATCATTGTGCAAAGTCAAAAACTAGAATTATATTTTTAAAGGGATATGTTTGTAGAATACGGAAGCGAATGCAATAGCATTCACTTGGATAAAAAAAAAACCTGTTTTTCTAAGTAATTTTTTTGAGGGCTTTGTTTTTTTGTATTATTTCTTTCTGTTTTTCTGACTAAATTTTTCTGTCAAATTTTTTCTCCTTGTTTTTCTTGAGTATTTTTTTCCTGTTTTTCTGAGTAACTTCCCTCCTGTTTTTTGACTATTTTTTTTCTGTTTTTCTGAATAATTTTTCTAAGTTATCGCAACACATCGAACTCACGCGAGAACCTGCGAACTGCAAGTGACTCTTTGCGGACTCCATAGTAAACAACATGACCGGCTTATTTAGTTTGATCAAGTTTTATTTTGATATGGGTTTGAGACACTGGAAGATACTCCTGTCTTTGAGTCACATAGATGATATTGTTATTAGTTCTTAGAAAAAAAAATTGTCAGAAAAACAGGGGGGGGGAATTACTCAGAAAAACAGGAAAGAAATGACTTAGAAAAACAGGGAAATAAATACTCAGAAAACAGGGGGGAAACATTGGAAAAACTGAGAAAAATAATTAGTCTGAAAAACTGAAAAAAATACTCGGAAAAACAAAGTCCTCAAAAAATTACTCAGCAAACAGGAGTTTTTTTGTTTTTTTTAATCCAAGTGAATGCAATACTTCCGTAATAAAAACACTGTTGATAATCACATTCTTTAGATTTTCTTGTTAGAAATCTCTTGACTGATGCCAGTCAAGTGTAACATACAGCTTGTGTGTTACAGCTGATAGATGTAACTGTAAATTATATTGCAGGCAATAAGAATCAGAATGTACAATCGTACAATGAAGGGATATTGGTGTCGCAGCAGGAACAGACAAAAGACAAGGTACACAATGACAGTGTGAGCAGTGAGAATAAGAGCCAATTAAAAGTCTGAAAGTCAGACACAGCAACAAAATAAAAGAAAGACCATACACGTACGATCACTAACAAATATTCAGTTCAGAGCTCATACCATAAATGGTAAAAAGTATTGTAAAGAGTGCAATGTGTGGATGTGCAAATAAGCAATTAGTAGTGCATGAAGAAGATGAGGGTTTTAACCAAGACTAAAGAAAGGATTCTCATCAGGTTTCCAAACCGTGCAATAACACAAAAGGTTGAAACAGATTAAACTGAGTCATCATCTCAGAAGAAACATGAAAGATTCTCATTTTCCTCAGAAAGAACAATCTTTGCTGAACCTTTTTGGAGGTTACGTTAACATGATGTTGGAAACAATTTAATGTGAAGGAGCGCACCCAGATATTTGTAGCTCTCCACCATCTCAACAACAGCACCTTTGATAACCATTGTTGGTTGAAAAGAAGTCGACGTCCTCAAATCAATCATCATGTCTTTGGTTTTTGACACTTTCAACCCAAGTATAAAAACACTGCAAAATGTCCACTAACAAATACAAAATCATGTGAGTAGAACATAATCTTGTAATACAGTATGACCCATAAAACATGCTGACGATAGAGACGTGCTCTGCAACGTAGTCTGATTTGGAGACCTTTGGATGGACAGGTGGCATTTTGCTTGCTTTAACCTGGTTACGTTCCCTCTGGCCTTTGGGCCTGCTGCAAAGAGCTGTGCCATAAACTCTGACAGTCATGAAATCTGATAAGAGATCATGACGTGTACAATTTCACGAATCAGGATGCAAAAGCATTTGTTTTATGAAAAAAATAATAATCATCATAAGCAAAACCTCATGTAAAATCTGATATATTATCATTGATCATGAAGATTCTTTTCAAACTTCTGTATATTGAATGTGCGACTCTCAGCGTCCACTGCAGACTAGAACCAGTTGAGTCAACATTGCGCTCTCCTTTAACACAGGTGCTTCTCATCCATGTCTCAGCCCTGAGAGGAGATGCGACTTTGTGTGTGACTGTTCGGATTGTAACGATGAACAGGACTGTGGTACGTTCTTAACATTTTACATTTACGCAATCACCCATTTCTTGTTGCACACGTGCACGGCATAACATGCAAAGTCCACATATATAAAAAGTGCACACACCTAGTGGATAGGAAAATTACACACACCCCTTTTCAAATACCAGATTTTTGTGATATAAATAAATGAGGCCAAGATACATCATGTACAACTTTTTCGTAACCAGTGCAACTCAATTGAAGAAAAAAAAAAAAACATCTTTTAGAAAGGGAAAATAACAAATAAACAACTGAGATAATGTGTTTGCGCAAAGAACACCATACCTAAAGTGAAGCATGGTGGTAGCAGAAGCATCATGATTTGGGGCTGCTTTCTTCAGCTGGAACTTAGGGCCTTATATTCAAGATGGGCAGAGTTCTGAACAGTTCCAAACACCACTCACGGTTAGTACAAAACCTTCAGGCTTCTGGTGGAAAGAAAATAAATGTCAGGAAAATGTTAATTCATATTTGATTATGATCTTTTTAAAGGTGATTGGTAAATAATGAGCACAGCTACATCCCCAGATTTCGGCAGCTGTGCACACTTGTGCAGCCACGTTATCTCGGTTGTTTATTTTTACTAGCCCTTTCTAAAATAACTTTTTTTTTTTCAATTGAGTTGTATAGGTTATACATTACTGGTGAAAAAGGTTCTGACATGATTAATTGTGGTCTTTCGCATTTGAACAGGGGTGTGTAGACTTTTCATATCCACTGTAGAAAGGTCCATGCCCAGATTTGAACCTAGAAGTATCAGGCAGATGTGCCCATCACATGCTCCACCATACTGCAGAATATTACCTTTATTCTCTTAAAATTCTTCTCATGTCAATAAAAGCCCATCGCCTAATATGTGACAGCATGTGAGTAAACTGATTCTTGTAAAACATAAATGAAGGGATTCAGTATCCAACTGCCTGCAAATTATAATTCGAGCTCTAAATCTAGACATACTTCAAATGTAACATACAGTCTCCGAGCAGTAAAATTGTAAAGTTAATATCAGCTCAGCATTATGTGCTATACAACAGAGTGATGTTAATCATTGTCCCTGGAGGAGCTCCTAAAGTAACTTGATACAATTTGGTGGTTTTGTAGTTGAGGTTATTTTAATTATAGAGGTTTTTTTTATTTTAAATTCGTATTCTGTATCGATAATGGAACAGTAGGATGAATTAGAGAGTTTGACGGAGAAACTCTGTTTATTCCTTTCAAGGATACAGTGGGCAAGGATTCCAGTGTAACTTTGAGGGCACAGGAATTTGTGGATGGAAGGACCAGTCCTTGAATGCAGCATACAAGTGGGAACGGCGCCAGAGAGGGGACACGCTGCCGGACAGCGGGCCGTCCTCTGACTTCACCACTGGGACTTCCGCAGGTATCGCTTACATCGATGTCACTTAAAACTGATCCGATAGAAGAGTTTTTACAAACATTGATCGAGTGTATTATCCAAAACAGCACTGGCTCGTACTGCTAGGCATTTCTAAAATGCTGCTTTCTTTTTCTAGCTACATGGAAAGACACTTTTATTAGAAACAGTTCTCTGTATAAGACAGGTCAACTTCACACGAAGGGAACAAGCTCTCAGTATCCTGTATTGCAAGTACAAAACCGCAAAGTACAACCCTAATCAAATTTGGGACAGTTTTCAATGAATAAATACGAAACTCGGCTTAAAAGCAATACAACAAAAATCAAACCTTGTCATATGAAAGATAGAGAGTGGTGTCAGTGCTGAGGACTTCAGGGCAAATTCTGTGGCAAGGACATGATCTTTTTGATTGATCATTTTTGTGGCTTTTTCAGCCAACCTTTTACTCCCAAAGTATCTCTATCTGACTCCAATGATCTTGGAGTACACTTTAAGAATGCTGATTGGCCAGTTTTTGTCTTTCACTGACAACCCCTTTAACCAGCAGATCACAGAAAAGGTTAAAAGTCTTCCTACAAAAGATGGACACAAATTGCATGAGAAGGTTTCACAAATGCAGAAAGAGTTGAGCTTCCCTTTATTGCGAATAAAGTTCTTGTCTTAAGTGA
This sequence comes from Phyllopteryx taeniolatus, assembly GCF_024500385.1. Classification (NCBI taxonomy): domain Eukaryota; kingdom Metazoa; phylum Chordata; class Actinopteri; order Syngnathiformes; family Syngnathidae; genus Phyllopteryx; species Phyllopteryx taeniolatus. Next base: position 18,011,642 of record NC_084516.1, read on the forward strand.
CTTCAATGATTTACTTAATATCTGTTCCTCCATTTGACAAAAGTGCGATCGTTAAAAAAACAAAAGTGACTTAATTCTGCAATAGAATTACCGCCTAAAAATAGAATGTAGTAAAAATGCTTTATGTAAGAACAATGTAATATCCATCTATATGTAATACGTTCATGTCACACAGGTTGGTTTCTGGGTGTGACAGAGGTCAAGTCTGCAGTTGTCAAAACGGCTGTCCTTGTGTCACCAAAGATGCAAGAGTCCTCACCAACGTGTCGCCTTCGGCTCAGGTATTTCCTGTGGGATTCGGGTAAGCAGTTGTATTTTCTCTCAAAACCACGCATGTTTTTAATTGCACTGCATTATGATGTGTGTCATATGATAACACAAGAACTCAGGTAAAAAAACAAATTGATGGCCCTATAGGTGAAACAGGTCTTGGCTCCTCTCCACTTTTGGCATCTGTCCTCCACCAAGACTCGGAAAAGGCCGTCGTTTGGCGCCCTGAAGCCACCAGCGTCCGAGGGTGGAGGGAGGCCACCGTCTTTCTCGGCCGTATCACCACACCCTTTCAGATCCAGCTTTACTCGGACCGCTTGGAAGGGGGAAGAGGAGATGTTGCTGTGGACCAGCTGGAGTTTCTGGACTGTGCTTTGCCTTGTGAGTATCCAAACATCTTTTTTTTTGTTCTTAGGAATACTGTCGTCGATATCAAATGGCCGCACATGCGTGGGCTTTCACCGGGTACTCTGCCATTATCTAATTAGCTCAAATAAAGCTGTCGCATATATGGATTTGGGCTCAAACGTAATTTATTTGAGAAATACATTTGTCAAAGGCGAACGCCTGCGTTCACTTCCAGGTGAGTCCGATTTACATTTTAACGTTAAAATCTGACTATTTTATCTCGTAAAGGGGCACCACGTCTCTTTTTAGAACTTTAGGAAAAAGTGATGAAAAAAAACTTCATGTCTCATAATTTGAAGGTTGCTACAGGAATTAAATAAGAGTTCTAGATCTCAGAGTTCTCTTATCGTATCCAAACACACAAATGGTATATACAGGTAGTGGTTTTTATATAAAATGTAATGAAATCTAAAAGGGGTCTAACTACAGGGAAACAATGCAGAGAAAAGGAAAACAAGGTACAGGTAAGCATTCGTTAAGCAGGTCGAACTTGTGGTGTAGATGTGAAGTGAGGATGTACGGTGAGGAATGCATAAAGCTGGGACTCCCGTTGGCGTTCATTTAAACCCAAATATGCACCAATTTGTACTTTAGTCGACCGCACGTTGGACTTACATTGCGTGGAATGTAACGATTTAGCTAGGCCGGTCGATCTCCAGGATGCTTGGGCGGTCCGGTCGAGGACAGGTGGTTGTGATGGGAAAAGGAGGGAGAAGAAAAAAAAAAGCTTCAAGTGGAGAGCGGCCGAAGCCCGTGAGTGGCCTGGTCCCCAGACGCTCGGAGCAGGCGTGCGCGGTCCATTTCCTTCCCAACGGAGCTTTGTCCGTGAGTTGCCCAAGCACCCCCACGGGTAGCTCGGGCACTGGCAGGGTGCCCTGCGGCGGGGGAAGGTCAGGCACGTCCTTGTCACCTCGTGGTGAGAGGTGGGGCTTCCTGGCTGGGCCAGGTTGTTCTGCAAGGTGAACGAACTAGCGAGAGCGAGCCTAGGACAAAGGAGCTTTGGTCTTTTGTGCATAAGGCCGAGAGAGGGACTGTCAATCAATTCAATGTGGGTGTCGAGGGCATTTAGAATTTGCAATGTGGCATTTGTGTCGTGTGGGGTGAAACGTCTCATCCGGTTCAGTGGACAAACAGATTAGACATCAGACATTCAAATTTGAAGAAATACAATCACTCGTGATATTGGTGTGGTGGTAGACACTGGGAGCAGTCATGCAAAGTTCTTAAAATGTCCCACAACATTCAAATTCGGTGAAGTAGCAGTAACCTTCCACCGCCAGTGGGTGTCGCTGGTGTGTTATCCATTGTCCCAGATGTCTTGAGCGGCATTTCAAAGGCAAATGGTCCTTTGAACTTTTATCTTGGCATGTGGCACCATTTTCAAACATTTTGGGTCGGTATCTTGAGCCCTGCACACACAGGGAGTCTTCTGATGACTGGGCTAACTGTTAATTTAAAGTCTGGGTGAGAAGTCAGGTTTTCTGGTCTCTGCTTTTGATGAGCTTCTTCAGATTGGCTGCTAATTCATTTAGCGTCCGTGTAAGATAAACCATCCCCGTGACCATCTGTCTCAGTGGGGGAGCGGAGACAGGGATGCAGCCCAGTCCGAGATTGGGGGTCATGGTGCCATCTGGCGAAAGCATGTCCGTTATACAACTGTATCAAACATATTGTCTTTACAAAGATTTTTTATTTTTTTTGACTGACATTTTAGAGTGGTATTCATTTAACAATATGCTTATTTTCTGTTTTCAGTCTGCAGTGGTGTAGAAATGCATTCTATCACTGAGAGCTGTGCCCAAGGCATTGCGTAAATACTGTATGACGAACCGCATGATTACCACTGCAAAGCACGACCACAAAAAGAACAATTGTTAAAGTCCTACTGTGTGGGGGTCATATACTTTCATACTGGTCTTGTATTTTATCTGTTCAGATTTTAATTGTTATAATTCTGTGAAAAGTCAGAAGTATTAATTTCCAACCACAATGAAAAAGTACACAATATAGAATAGTTATTATTAGGAATACGAATAGAATACTTTTTTTAAATTTAGTTGTTCCCTCTTCTAACTTCTGCAGTTCCACTACCTGGCAAAGAGTGTCCAGCTGAAATGCTGGAGTGTCAGCGTGGGGGCTGCGTCCACCAACGTCAGGTATGTGATGGCACTGATGACTGTGGCGACTGGACCGACGAGGAGAACTGCGGTGAGTAATCACAAGTTCTTTATAAAAGAAATTGGTCTCACGCCTTTGCCTTTAGAAATGCCATTAAACAGTTTAAACCATTCATTTTGTTTTGCGTTTGTCCATATCTTTAAAATTCTCAATTTAAAATCACTTTCTCTAGAGCTTTCAGTTATGTCACAGTTTGGCACAATTATGTCAGAACACAAACTGAGCTTTCGCCATAACGCCTGAGGTAGCTCCATTTATCGAGTGACACCATGCAAATCAGTGCAAATGAATAAATTAATACATTTATGTAATATGATGCCCGCCACCCTAGTGAGGGTAAGCAGTACGGAAAATGGATGAATGGATGGATATTAAATGATATTCTTTGGGTAATTTACAGTTATCCAATATTATAATATGTTTATATTTGAGGATACAGTTTGCAAAGAAGAAAAAAAACCTGCACTATGATACTAAGTTATGTTTCATAATTACAGTAAAGCATGGACTTAACCGCTGACACTTAAACAACGTGCCTTATTAAAGATGATTTCCACCTTTATGTTTAATTTTCCATCCATCCATCCATTTTCGACACTGCTTATCCTCACTAGGGTCACGGGCGTGCTGGAGCCTATCCCAGCTAACTGCGGGCAGGAGGCGGGGTACACCCTGAACTGGTTGCCAGCCAATCGCAGGGCACATAGAAACAACCATTTGCACTGACATTCACACCTACGGACAATTCAGTCTTCAATTAACCTATCGTGCATGCAGTGTTGCCACAGTTACCTTGAAAAAGTAACTTAGTTACTTTACTGATTACTTGAGCTTAAAAGCAACTTAGTTACTTTACCGATTAGTTGATTTCAAAAGTAACTAAGTTAGAAAAAAGTAACTTTTTAGTTACTTTCAGCAGCTGTCAAGTGGCAGGAATATCACTTATCCACAGTACAAAAAAGCATTAGCTTAACCATACCCATTACTTGGTAATGTACGCCACACAAGTTACAGAATGATGATGAAAATAATAAAGCATTCAATATATTGATTTCTACAATGATTCAGATGGATTGATGGCTGCTGTTCATATACGCATATTTATGAATGGAATACGTCTGACATATCCACCACATCCACAGAGCTTGCGTATCTGTCTGCTTATGTTTCCCGATCAAATTCCGCAAAACCTCATTAGACCAACGGTTTCCCTCGCACCAAGTTAGACGTGGTCTGAGCAGGCATAAGTTTAGACATACACAAAGGAAACACCCTTGTTGCGCTGTTACGCCCAGCTTGGTGCAGACCAATGTGCCAAATTGGTAAACACGTGCAGCGAGCCTTGCACTTGCACGAAAGTCAGCTGCAATAGAATCCAGCTTCCCTGTGACCTTAAAAAGGATTGTGGTGTTGTTGTAAAATACTGCAAAGTACAGCATATCAATTAATTAATGTGTCTCTGATAGTGTCAGTCGACACAAATAGCAGTTCAAATAGTAGTTTGTAACTTCTTGTTTGTGCAGAGGGATATCGGCGCTGTGACTTTGAGAATGATGTGTGTGATTGGGACCTCAGGTCATTGTCCAAACTAAAATGGGTAAGGACAAGTCAGGAAAACATCTCCATCACAGATCCTCTGAAAGGACCAGGACGGGATCATTCCATCAACAGCGCATCGGGTACTAACAATTCAAATTTATTATTCAATCATATTTTTGCTCCGATATGTTATGTGCTAATTCTTAATTTCTATTTAAAAAAAATAAAAATAGGAACCCTCAAAATCTACTATACTTAGACAAAGGCTGATGTCTATTACAGGTCATTTCTTGTATGTTACTGTTCCTGATGGAGGGCTCAAACATGATTGGGCAGCTTTCCAAAGTCCTTACCTAGAACCCACCAATATGACTCATCCTTGCAAGGCAAGCCCATATCTTCTCTTCAGTGGCTTTTTTGTTGCAATTTAGACACATAATTTGAGTCAAGTCTACCAACTTCCCACCGTAGATGATCATGTACACACATCAGTTCGGGCCAAGGTCTGGTGGGCTGTCGGTACTGGTGGCGAGCAAGACCATCTCCCCAGTGTGGGAGCGGGGCGGAGCGCTGGGTGATGTTTGGGTGAAGGCTGAAGTGGAAATTGTCAATAACTCCACTTTTCAAGTGAGTGATTATGCTGAGCCCACACATTCAAAACACAGATTGGTAATTTTTACACAAATCATTTTTGATGCAAGGCCACAGTACCTTGGGAATTAGCCTGACCTGTCGCATATTCATCCATCCATCCATTTTCTGAACCGCTTCTCCTCACAAGGGTTGCGGGAGTGCTGGAGCCTATCCCAGCTATCTTCGGGCGGGAGGCAGAGCACACACTGAACTGGTTGCCAGTCACTCGCAGGGCACATAGAAACAAACAACCATTCGAACTCACATTCACACCTACATGCCATTTAATCAACCTACCATGCATGTTTTTGGGATGTGGAAGGAAACCAGAGAACCCGGAGAAAATCGACGCAGGCACGGGGAGAACATGCAAACTCCACACAGGCGGGGCCTCAGAACTGTGAGACAGACACTCAAACTTTTTCCTCTTTATTTCTCCAAATTTTCCTCTCATCTTACAGATTGTTATAATGGCAGCAGTCAGGGAACTTGCATACGGAGGTATCGCGATCGACAACATTGTGTTGTCTCCTGAATGCCGGCGATCAAATGGTAAAGATAATCAAATAAGGATAAAAAAAATATATCCTCAGTAGTTGAAGTAGTGTGTGACATACTTTCTTTGCAGAAAGTGTCAGTTTGGCAAATTTTCCTAAACCTCCCAAGAACCCTTGCACAGTGCCTGAAAAGATGTGTGACTTTCACACTGACTGTCTGGGTGCACAGGATGAAGCCATGTGTGGTGAGTTCATTGCACTTGTTCCCTCACATTTACTTGTATCAACTGGTCTAAACACATGTATTGCTTTGCTCCCGAACAGTATTGAGTCATCTTACTATGTAACCATGTTATGCAGAAAACTGAGTCCACACCCTTTGGATTATTTATTTATGTTTTTACTAGATGACATGCTGTAGCTTGCAATTGGTCGCTCATCCTTTCAATTGTTTCCTACCTCGAGAGCTGCAGTTCATCCTGCTCATCAAATCTATGCATCAACATGATCTCCTGAAATGTAGTGCTGTAATTTCTCGTGTTTAATGCGCATTTCCCCCCCACAAATTGTCAAAAGGCAATAGTGCACATTATACACAGGTATAGGAGAAAATGAAAAATACTTTGACATTTTATAAATGTATGGCGCCATCTAGAGGTTATGAAAAAGCTATACACTTTCATTCCAATATGTCACCGCCCCCTAGAGGTTATAAAAAGGTGTACACTTTAATTCTAGTATGCCACGTAGAGGTTATGAAAAAACTGTAGACTACACTTTTATTCCAATATGGTGGAGGTACATATGACTGCATATGTGTAGAATTGTGCTCATAAGTTTACATACCCAGGCCGAATTTGTGAAATGTTTTTTTGTTTGTTAGTTTTTTTTTTTTTTTTTAATACGACTGATGACTGAACAACAACCATCATTATTTTCTTTATGGTTATGTTTTGTTTAATGATAATGCTTTTCTGAAATGCTTGACAGTTTAATTTGAATCCCATTAAAATAAAATTAAATGTTTCGCCTGGTCCTTCATGTTTTCTTTTAAGAATTGTACACATCTTACAAAGTCTGCCTGGGTAATTAAACATATGAGCACAACTGTGTGTTTTGTAATTTACTAAATAAAAGTAGAGCTATGAATTTCAAAATAAGAGCAAGTAAATAAAAAGAAAGTATTATGTGTTCAAATAAAGTGCTTAACTTCAGAATAATTCTTTGAAAAAATACAGATAATACTTAATGTTTTGATCATATGGGTAGAAGCAAAATCATGCATTGTAAAAATGCATTATACATAGGTTGAAGGGTTTTTCCAGAATTTTGAGGTCAACTTTGGGCGTGCATATTATACATGGGTGCACATTATACATGAGAAATTACGGTACTCATCCAAATCATACAGTGAGAATCTCAGGCATAAACAAACTATCTGTTCCATAATGCTTTGGTGACCTAACCAAAAAAAAATAATCCTTATATTAATTTATACATTTTTCGCATAGGAAATAATGAAAAAATGGTAGTATGGTAGCATGTCATTTAAGTGGTGGGGCCAAAGGAGATACTTTTTTCATGGGGCCTCAAATCCCTGGCAGTGCCCTGCGCTTCCACGTATACATCACTTGAATTACATTGGGGTTGCCATGGTTGAAAATGCTGCCTGAGAACGAAGGGCTCCAGGCTTGATTCATCGACTCATGACACAGTTGAATTGAAGTGTAGTATTAGTATAAAAGAAAACATTGACTTTTGATCCATTGAATTATTGATCTAATATTACTGTTTGTGTCACAGGGGACTTCTCATACAGTAAAGGCAGCTCAGGCTGGACAGACACAAGCATTGGTAGTCAAGGTTGGGTGCTTCACCAGAATTCCACTGCAAAAGGTATAGATTAACGCTGACCATTGGTTCATTTGCAGTTTTTTTTTTTATGTGAAATGACTACATTATAAACACGTGTTTATTTTTGGCAGAAGAGTATTTGTATGTGGCCAAGGCCTCAGGCCAGCAGCTGACTGAGGCACAGACACGGACCCCTCTCCTGGGCCCCTCTGGCCCGGCTTGTACCATACAATTTGATTTTGCACTCACAGGAAATCCAGCTCATATCGGTACATTTATTTTTTAATTACGATGCATTTCTTCGTGTATTTCCACAGCATACATAATCAAACATTTGGCTACTACATCTCTTGGCTGCAGGGGACCTATCAATCAGGGTGATTGACAGCATGTTGGGTGTGCAGCCTAAACTGTGGGAGTTCAGTGGAAAGACCGGAATAGGGGAGGCAGAGTGGCAGCCTGCACATGTGGCCATCGGAGCCAGGAAACATCGTTTTCAGGTGCATATTTTGTAAAGCTTGCAACAAACCTATGTGGGAGAATGAGAAGTGCATTTCCCCTAAAGATTTGAAGCTAAATTATAATTGAAATGGATACACTACTCACAAAAAAAGTTATTGATATTCATTTTTTTAGGTGAAATTTTGCAGTGAACCTAAAATGTGTTATAAACCTTAACAGATTAACTTAATTTGATCTTCTCTAAACTTCTGATTGCAGATGTCCAACAGTTCAATGTACTTTTTGCACAACTTGCTGTTGTACAACCCCAATTCCAGTGAAGTTGGGACGTTGTGTTAAACATAAATAAAAACAGGATACAGTGATTTGCAAATCATGTTCAACCTATATTTAATAGAATACACTTCAAAGACAAGATATTTAATGTTCACACTGATAAACTTTATTGTTTTTTGCAAATAATCATTAACTTGGAATTTTATGGCTGCAACATGTTCCAAAAAAGCTGGGGCAGGGTCATGTTTACCACTGTGTGACATCACCTTTTCTTTTAACAACATACAATAAACGTTTGGGAACTGAGGACACTAATTGTTGAAGCTTTGTAGGTGGAATTCTTGCTTGATGTACAGCTTCAGCCGTTCAACAGTCCGTGGTCTCCGTATTTTACGCTTTATAATGCGCCATACATGTTCAATGGGAGACAGGTCTGGACTGGAGGCAGGTCAGTCTAGTACCTGTCCTCTTTTACTATGAAGCCACACTGTTGTAACACGTGCAGAATGTGGTTTGGCATTGTCTTGCTGAAATAAGCAGGGGCGTCCATGAAAAAGATGTTGCTTGGATGGCAGCATATGATTCTCTGAAACCTTTATGTACCTTTCAGCATTAATGGTGCCTTCACAGATGTGTAAGTTACCCATGCCATTGGCACTAACACAGCCCCATACCATCACAGATGCTGGCTTTTGAACTTTGCGTCCCTAACAGTCCGGATGGTTCTTTTGCTCTTTGGCCCGGAGGACTCGACGTCCACAATTTCCAAAAACAATTTGAAATGTGGACTCGTCGGGCCACAGAACACTTTTCCACTTTGCATCAGTCCATCTTAGATGAGCTCGGGCCCAGAGAAGCCGGCGGCGTTTCTGGGTGTTGTTGATAAATGGCTTTTGCTTTGCATAGTAGCGTTTCAAGTTGTGGCAATCAAGTTTATCAGTTTGAACATGAAATATCTTGTCTTTGTAGTGTATTCAATTAAATATATGTTGAACATGTGGCACGGTGGCCGACTGGTTAGAGCGTCAGCCTCACAGTTCTGAGGACCCGGGTTCTATCCCCGGCCCCGCCTGTGTGGAGTTTGCATGTTCTCCCCGTGCCTGCGTGGGTTTTCTCCGGACACTCCGGTTTCCTCCCACATCCCAAAAACATGCATGAATTGGAGACTCTAAATTGCCCGTAGGTGTGAATGTGAGTGCGAATGGTTGTTTGTTTGTATGTGCACTGCGATTGGCTGGCAACCAGTTCAGGGTGTACCCCGCCTTCTGTCCGATGATAGCTGGGATAGGTTCCAGCATGCCCGTGACCCTAGTGAGGAGAAGCGGCTCAGAAAATGGATGGATGGATGGATATGTTGAACATGATTTGCTAATCATTGTATTCTGTTTTTATTTATGTGTAACACAATGTCCCAACTTCATTGGAATCGGGGTTGTAGAACAAAGAGCTGAACAACAAAATTCACATCGTGTTTGATCCATGAATCGACCAACATACTATATGTATGTAACAAAAAATGTTGGGCACACTAATGTTCGCCACTTTAGCCTCTTATTATTTAAACCATTAATGTAAAGAGACTCAAAATGAATACTCTGTCCTTAGCATTGCTTTGCACTGTATTGTGTACTGTTTGTTTAGGTTTGTTGTAGTGAGCATTAGTTATAAGAACAACAGCTCAAAAAGTTTATGAAATATTGATGAAGTATGAGGCAAATATTTTCGCCTTGGCTCATCTCTTCCTCTTTTCTTCATCAGTTGGGATTTGAATCTCGTGCGGTGAAACTGTGTCCTTGCGCCAAAATTAAAGTAAAAAACATTCACTTCACCGGTTGCCATGCAGACTATTTTCCATCTTCTTCAACAGGTAACTTTTTTCATTAAAAGATCCAAATAGATAATGGAAAATCCAGAACACGTCCCAATACTTAGCTTGATTTTGTATGGTTTTATGGGACAGCACCGTCATGTAACTTTGAGGATGGACTGTGTGGGTGGCACCAGGACAACAGTGACAACTTTGACTGGACACTGCTTGACGGGATGGACCATACCATCGGGATTGGTACACTTATTTTTTTACATTAGATGAAGGCCCCTAACGGGGCAAGCCAAAAAGAAAAGAATAACTGTTTTTGAACATACACGCGGAAGGGACGTACGTGTATAATAAAGCACTAATCTTCATTGGTACATGCAACACCAACAACTGATATATATATATATATATATATTAACTGCAGAGAAAAGTAATGTCTTAAATCATAAATTACTGTGATTGTTTTGTTTCATCCCTCTTTGATCTCCAGGTAAAAGTCTTGTAGTGGACATGTGGAGTTCGTCACTGCGTGGTGCATTTGGACGTTTGCTGTCATTGCCACTATTACCGGGTCAAAAGGGGCACTGCCTGACTTTCTTCTACAAAATCTATGGACCAAACACTGGTGAGTTACTCAGCCAGGATGACTCATCTTCAAAATTGTTGCACCATCAGTGTCATTGTGTTGTGAGTTGACTTATGGAAATATATTTACCTACGCTCACCAAAAGACCTCTCATGGGCACCTAAAACCCTGTCACATTCACCCTAAAATGTCTCACACGCAAAATACTCTGATTCACAAAAAAAAAACTCGCACACTTAACCAAGAAAAACTTACAATCGCGAAAATGAAAAAACATCTCACACATAAAACTTTCACAAAAACCTTTCACACTTAACCTCTCACATTCAAATGTCTGACAAAAAAATTACTCACAGGAAAACCTTACGCATGACCAAAAAACCTCACATACTCACCAAAAAAACTTCACACTCACCTATAAATATCTCACACGCAAAAAAACCTCTCACACACAAAAGCTTCTCACACTTTATCAGAAAACCAAAAAACAGCTCACGTGTACAGAAAAAAAACATGCCCAAAAAACTCCAATGTACACATGAAAAACTCTCACTGAAACCAGAAAACCTCCCTCACACCAAAAAACCTGACACACTCACCCAAAAACATCTTACAGAGATGTACACAAAACCTCTGACACTCCCCCTAAAAAACTCACCAAAAAAAAACTCACACTCACTATATACATCTCACATTTGACACAAAAAAAAAAATTCACACACTTCAAAAAACCTTTCACTCACACCAAATAACCTCCCACTCACACCCAAAAGCCCCTCACACCAGAAAGCTTCTCCCACTCACCCAAAAATATCTCACACCATAAAACCTCTCACTCACACCAAAAAAATTGACACTCACCATAAAATGTCTCACACTCAATAAAAAAAATCTTACAGCGATGTGCAGAAAACCTCTGACACTCACCCCTAAAAAACTTTCACCCACCCACAACAAAACACTCACCAAAAACATCTCACACAACTATTTACCTCTCAATCACCCAAAAAACTCTCACATTTGCCAAAAACATCTCAAATACACCCAAAAAACATCTCACACACACACCTAATAACCTGTCACTTACACCAAAAAAACTCACTCCAAATATATTATATATATATATATATATATGTCATGTTTATTGGGTCCTTTTTTTTAAAATATGTATTTATATATAAATAATAATAATAATAATAATAATAATAAAAACACGATAAAAGAAAACTCACCTCTCACATTCATACATTTTTGGGGTATGAGTGACTTTTTTTGGGGGGGGGGGGGGAGTTGAGAGCTAACTAATTGTTGGCCTATACTGCATGTCATATCGTACCATTATGTTGTACAGAGCCTCAATTATCTGAACAGGGGTGTCACTAGGTTTTATGGGTGGGGGTGGTGGGGGGCTTAGCTCCCAGGAGATGCACAGGACGTGAGCGGCTGTAGTGCACGACTACAAAATTTCACAAACAGCTAACGAAGACTGCGAAATTGCTTTTTAATCTGTCCTTTGGACAGATTTTAAAATAATACTTTACTGGGTTATTTCACTCTGTTTTTTTCAAATACAGTACACAAACACGGAAAGTATGTTTACAGCATTAATGACAAAAAAGAAAAAATATGTACACATTGTTAAAACTAGCAATTACTTGGTGGGTGGAAGCATCAACCAATGCTTAAGCCTCCCTAAAATAGGCCTAACGATGCCACTGTATCTGAATACCATTATCTTCTCCTAGGGGCTCTGAATGTGAAGTTATTTGATGCACATGGTTATGAGAAGTTGCTATGGACCCACAGTGGCGCTCATGGTAACATATGGCATGAAGCACACTGCCCAGTACCACACCAGTTCACAACATATCAGGTATGCTACAACATCAACATCTTGAAAATGTATTAAATTGCACGGAGATAGAGCAATCACTTCTATTTCTCTCTAACTCTCTACCCACAGCTGATGTTTGAGGCTGTACGCTCCGGCTTTGACGGCCAGGTGGCCATTGATGATGTGACGCTGGTGGACCGTCCTTGTTCTGTGCCGAGGATGTGTTCTTTTGAGGGTCAGCAGTGCGGCTACACAAGCTCAGGTCATGTTTATTGGGTCCTTAGAAATGGACACACCGCAACAGCGACAGGACCAAAAACTGATCACACTCTGGAGACGGAACTGGGTAATAAAAAAGTAGCGCTTTGATATACTCACTGTACTGCCACGACATTAGTAAAATATACATTGTACTTATACTTGATTGGCACTATCAGAGAGGTATTAATTTAGCAATATGTTTTAGCGTGTGTTTTATGTTTTACTTCCCATTAGATTCTGCAAGAGTATGGTTGTGGCTGGTTGGTGTATATGCTGTCTAAATCCTATTCTGTTCTGCGTATAGGTTTCTACATGCTGGTTAAAACTGGAAAGAACGTCCTTCCAGCTGGTGTTACCACAACCCTCACGTCGCCTGTTCGCCAAGGAACAGATAAAACTGAGTGTATAAATTTCTGGTATCACATGACAAGCGAGAATCCTGGTGAGTCCCTCGAACACAACAAAAGTCACAGACAGACTCACAAACAATACAATACAAATGTGACTTGTTTGCAGGTTCTTTGTCGGTGTATATGAAGCCAGTGGAGGGCAAGAGGGTCAACATCTTTACGGACAGTCTGAACCAGGGAGATGTCTGGCGCCATGGTAACGGCAACATCTCAAGCAACATTATGGACTGGCAGGTAAAATGCTTGGAAATATTTTTTGAAAAATATTAGAGGATATTACAAATTCAAAAATTATACAGTGCATCATACATGTAACAGATCACTGCCAAATGTAAGATTTTTGCCTGCAGTTGACCTAATTTAACAGTATTGGTAATTTTCAAAAGCATGTTTTATGTTCCTGTAATGGTTAATGCACCACAGTGTTGTGGTGCAAAATATAATTGTTATTGCTAACCAGGATTTTTTAATGTTATTATATTTTTGTATTTTTGAGGCCAACCCCCCCCCCCCCCCCTTTTGACAAAAGTCACTGCTAGCTGTAAATATCAGTCACAAAAAATCAGTTGCTACTTTGCTCAAACAAAAGAGAAATGTTTAAAGGGATCTTATTTATTATTAAAAGGATGCTTATGTGTTGACGTTTTTGTTCTCCAGCTACAGTTTGAGGTAACAGGAAGAGGAGGCAAAGACACTCATGTTGCAATTGATGATATTTTCCTTTCTGCTGGTCCATGTGAAAATCGAGGTTTGTAGGTTCAAAAACCATTTCAATCCATATTTATGCCCTCCCTATTTGTATTGGAGCTTTTGATTCCACGAATAATGAAATACTGCATAAAAAAATGTGATCTACCAGTCCAGTCTGTTTTTAATGCAACAGACTGGTGTTTTTGTTGGACATTGTCTTAGGTTCAAAGTGCACTCTAGAGAGAGGAATGTGTACCTGGAGTAATACTCAAAACGTCAAGCGGGACAACCTGGACTGGGATCTGACAAGTCATGAAAAAGAGATGCACTACTTCACCCCCTCAGAAGATCACAGCCTTGGAACAGAAAAAGGTCAACAGCGGAAACAAATAAATCAATCATTTTTTATCTTCTTATGAATCCAAAACAGAAGAATGTCAAGGGACAGGGTGAGTCCATTTCACAATGACCATCTTCTCATTCCCTTTTGCCAGGTCACTTCCTGTTCATTCCAAGTAGCAACCGGACAGCGGCCAATCAGAACGCTCAACTGCTGAGCCCTCACCTGCCCCCGACTAAAGGCACTTGCCTGAAATTCTGGGCTTACAAACCATATTCATGTAAGAATCAAGTTTTATAATGAGTTTAGAATAGGCAACTTTTATTTTTAATCCAGTTGGAGCACAATTAGCCTGTAGAATGATTTTCGGATTTCATTTCTCAATCATCTGTGAAGATTTGTGATTTTTGCCATTGACGGTGCTGTGCTCTCTTAAGTGCTGTTGTTCTGGAGACTAATATGATTAGTGTAAACATGTTGCGGTACTAGGACTTGCTTTACAACAGCCTGTGTGTTTTTTGTTTTGTTTTGTTTTTTTGCATCTTGCAGCAGACAGCCAGCTGAAGGTGTGGACATTGACCGGAGGTCTTCTCAAGGAGCAGCTGGAGGTGAAAGATCTTGGGGGACCGTGGAGACGCTTTGACATTGACATTGTGTCCACTGAGGAATACCAGGTTAGCCTCTCACATGTCATAAAACATTGTAACAGCCCCGTTGTGACACCGACTACTATCCATGCTGCTTTTGTTGCTAGATTGTGTTTGAGGGGACCAAGGGTGCCTTTGGTGTCTTGGCTCTGGATGACATTGAGTACACCGTCGGAGTCAACTGTGCTAAGAAAGTCACTGATGGAGCCACAAGTAAGTAAAGACAATCATATTGCACATTTTAGTATGTTGTACAAAACACAGGAGTTTTTCTGTCTCACAAGAATCTTGTCAGATTTGTTTTTCTTTTTTCTGTAATTAATTTTATGAAACTAAAATGTCCTAAACCTGACACTCTAACTAATTTGGAATTGTAGCAAAATACTGCATAATCGCCTGAAAATATGGCTTTTTTTTTTTTACAGCATGTGTATGGAATAGTGTATAATGTGGTAAGACTTGCTTTTTGACGTGTATTGCTGCTGAGATTTTCGCATTCAGTGATTGTCATGTTGCCTGCTTGGGAGAACACACTGGGATTTAACATATGAGCTAAAAAAAATTATGACCGCTTATTTTTTGAAAGGCAAACCTTGCCCAAAAAAATATGAAATAAATTCTTGCCCTGTATACTCAACAAAAACATTTCGGCTGATGGTCTGGCTGCCTTGGACTGGTCACAAGAAAAAGCCGCTCTGAAATACGTGTCTGTACATTCTTCCTCAAGAACTAAGCAAAGTCACTGGACATCAGCAACAATTGTACAGTTGTACAGCATGCCAAATGTGCTTTGTAGGTTAAAAGTCTGGCAGTGTGCAGGAGAATGGGATGTGTTCAGCTTCCAGGATTTGTATATGGGTCCTTGCTACATGGGCCATGCATTAAGCGATCGCAGAGAATGATTGGCAATCATCTAACTCAATGAATAAAAAAGTGTGTGTGCGGGGGCGGGGGGAAGAAAAGTGTTGAATTTCAAATTTTTGTTGAGTGAGCATGTTCACTGTACATTTTCAATCCAAAATGAATGAACAAATAAAATCTTCATTCAATTTCTTCTGTAGCCTCAACCGAGCCTAGCAATGCAGGAGGGATTGCAGCATCAGTCATTGTGGTCTTGCTGCTGATTGGCACATTGACTGCCCTTCTCATTTACTACATCCGAACCCAGATGAGGTTCAGGCCTTTGACCGACCCATCATCATCATCATCATCTCCCGAAGCTCACACTGGTTTCAGTAACGATACCTATGAAGGGGACCTAACGGTAAGTTTGTTTCATTAAAAGATGTAGTGGACCCCTATAGATAACCTTAATACAGTTCAAGCACTATCCATCCATCCATTCATCCAACCTCCATACATCTATTTTCTTTGATGATTGGATTAATAATCTTCTCCTTGTCAACAGGCGGACGTGAGAATTCCACCTGCACAAAACCACCCAATGGCAGTTGGGTTCAATAATGTCTCTGTGAGTACAGTCTCTCTAGCTAGTGTAGCATCTTTACAGTACAGTATATGCAATGTCCACTGCTCCATAATATTGTGTGTGCAGGTCTTTGCTGGTGTCAGAGAGAGAGAGGTGGCTTGAGGAATGAAGACAGGCAGTCCTGCTACCTCTCGGTGGCCTTGTGAAATTTAGGCGATATCACAGCAGAAGAACTGCTTGTGTCGACCTTACATCTCACACACACACACACACACACACACACACACACACACACAAACAAATACTTAATGCTATCAGCACATCCTGTTTTCCCATCTGGTGATGACCTCAAGGCTGTGCAGCGTGTTGCCAGTGGACCGACAGGTGGAGGTCCAAGTAAGACAGGTCATGTTTCATGGGTGGAAATCTGAGTGTAAGAGCTCTCTTAAAGTTAGAAAAAAAACTGCTACTGTAAGCCTGAGCATTCAATGAGATGACATAAGACTGGAATTGAAGTCATTTGTGAAGAACAAGAGAAAGAGTTCATGAGGCTGAGAGTAGCTGTCGAGTAGTTGTATTGCTTGACGTTCCTAAGGACAGGAAGATCTTTTACAAGGACAATTATTGAGTGCCCTGCCGGGAAAGAGGAAGGTGGGAATGATTGCCAAAATAAGTATATTTTACTTGCTTAACACAACAACCTGTGTAATTGATGATAAATGCATTAAATTGATGAGCATTGGAATGATTCTGTTTCTTTTTTAATGTATACCTGGAAAATGGTAATAAATATTTTAATTATAATGAATTATGGTACATCTTATTTTAATATACATGAAGTTATAATACAGCCAGAGTATACCAATTCTAAATCTTTCTGGAGACTTCTGAGTTCATTTTGCTGCTGCTATCATTATGAAGATAACTGAGCCTGTCCCGAAAGTGGAATTACAAGCCCAAGCCATAGGTTTTATTTTAATTGTCTTTAGTGAACATACACAAAACTAAATCAACACAATATCTTGTGAAGAAAGACTTAGCAGAAAGCATTGGATATACAGGTGTAGTTAAGCAGCGGCCGAAACAAGCTGCGGTGCCAACTATTTCTCCTACGGCCATCGGGATCTGAACCGCCAGCAAGAGAACTAAATCTCGCAGCCGCCATGGTGCAGCGGTGAAGCGGCGCAGACAAGAGGTGAGGTTTTCCTTATATATACCTACGCCACCTTCTCGCCAAGAAACCGGAAGAATACTGACCAAATATACATAATGCACGTGCTGTACAATAAAATACTCTATCATATCATAACAAATACATATAAGCGGCACAGAGATGGATGGATGGATGGATGGACCAACGCATTATGAATGCCACATGAATGGCCGACTGCTCATACTGCGTCTGTTATGACTTTATGTTTCTATCGACAAGTGAGAATGCTGGAAAAAGTAAATTATGGCTTTATGGGACGCACAAACATACCAATCTATATTTCTAATCGGCTCTGCAAGGAATTGTGTTGTCTCTTCTGCAGGCAGTGTCGTCACATCTACCCAGTGTCCACTCTCTTTTCTATTCTACAGCTGCCACTTGGCTGCTCGTCGTCATCACCTCCTGATCGGCTCAAACATGTACGGTTTGACCATGCCAAGTTCAGTTGGGTCGAAATCCTCCTCCTCCTCGTCGTATTCCTTTTTTTATTTTTATTTATTTATTTTATTTTTTTATTTTGCCCTGTGAAGGCTGTTAGGTCAAGCAGAATGGAAAGTCTGTATCCTTTTATGCCGGAATAGTTTTACTGTGTCACAGCGGAGTTTTTAAGCTTCTGCTGTGGAACTGGAGAGGGACTTCGCAACTAAACCCGGACCCTGGATACTGAACCAAAAAGTATAAAAGGTAAATATACTGTTTTAATGATTGACTACTTCACAACAACCTTTGGGAATCAAGGATATTTTAAATTGAATGAGCTGCAAGAAAGTCATGGACCAGGTTAAAGATCACCAGATATGGTTTGGCATTGAGCAGGAATACACACTCATTGGAAAAGATGGGCATCCATTTGGTTGGCCTCAAAATGAATTCCCTGCACCCCAAGGTCAATATATCAAAAGCATAGTATTGTGATACAATTATTGCCCATTCTTCCTTAAAATACAGTATAATAATAATAATAATAGTAATAATAATAATGCATTCAATGAATTGATTTCTACAGTGATTCAGAGGGTTGTGCTCCGATCAAATTCACCAAAATCGCATTAGACTGGCAGTGTACCTACTATGCCGGACTTAGCTGTGGTCCTGTCAGGCGTAAGGTGACTTTCTGCCACCAAATTTTCATTGAGCAGGGCGCATGTCAAAGGACACACCCTCGTTGTGCTGGTACACCTAGCTTGTCAGAGACCAGTCTGCCAAATTGGCAAAACACGGCAGGGATACGATCAGGATACACATAGTTTTTTGCGATCCGCCGTAGCTGCGCCAGCTACAAAAATAGAGCCCGAGTGTAAGGAGAGAATCTACTTGTTAAGTGCAGAGAACAAGCAATCACACATTCACTTGTGTAATCTTTGCTGACAGATACATTGAGCAGGCCATCAAGAAGCTGAGCAAAAAACACATGGAGCACATTAAGATGTACGACCCCGCACGGTGGTCAGGACAACATGAGACGTCTCACAGGTCGTCATGAGACGTCCAATGTGAACAAATTCTCCGCTGGAATTGAAAACAGAGGTCCCAGTATCCGCATTCCTCACCAGGTGGGTCAAGAAAAGAAAGGCTACTTTGAGGACCGTCGCCCTGCAGCAAACTGTGACCCGTACCTTGTGACCAAGGCCATTGCAAACACCTGCTTGCTTGATGATGATGAAGAAGTGAAGGGCTGTGGAGAGCTTCAAAAAGAGCTGGAATTAGCAGGTACTGTTGTGACAAGGAAAACAAGGAGTAATGTACTCCGCCGCCAGGACCTGAATGCACGCAGGACGCCTTTGCTGAAAAAAAAAAAAAACATGTCAAATCTGTGTGTAAAACTTGCAGACTTTTGTTAGATGAAATTATATAGTTTGTTTTAACATTACGGTGTTTAAATAACACAATATTTAATTCCTCTCAGTTTTGCAATAAACCTCAACTGGGAGTGACAAATAAACAACTTGAACCAAACACACTTTGCCTCTTATTTGAAAAACTGCATCCAAGTCTTCTTTTTGTTTGTTCAAAGTGATGTTACGTGACATTCTCCCATTTCTTGACAGCAAGTGAGCAACAACAGGCACTAAGGAATACTTTAAAAAGTGTGTTTTGAAGTTTAAGGGAGGGGAAAAACACATTTGTT
The DNA here is from genome assembly GCF_024500385.1 of Phyllopteryx taeniolatus. NCBI lineage: Eukaryota > Metazoa > Chordata > Actinopteri > Syngnathiformes > Syngnathidae > Phyllopteryx > Phyllopteryx taeniolatus. The sequence continues at coordinate 18,031,116 of NC_084516.1, forward strand.
TGTTTGTTTTTTTGACAAATTGAAGTAAAAAGAGGAAAAAGGTCAAAGCGTGGACAGAGTACATAAGCGCTATGAATATGCGCCATATAAAATAATTACAACGCACTCAAGAAGGTTGCCAGGTCATAGAAATATTGAAAATAATGTGTTTGTGTAGATTGTCAGTCATCCAAGTTCATAGTAATCTGCAAAGGTTATATCAAGGCAACAAGACTTCAGCAACAAGACTTCATCTTGGTTGTTGATGACATTTCACCTTTAATCCAAGAGGTTCCTTGAATTACAAATGTAAAGTGCTGTGTCACACATTCAGATTAGTTGGTACAAAATTATACTGAAAGCACACATAAACAATCACATAGTGCAACACATTTCCATGGCCTAAATTGATGTTTCACTAAATTCCCACTAGGTGGCGGTATTGACTTTGTTCACGATCAACATCCATCCATCCATTTTCTGAGCCGCTTATCCTCACAAGGGTCGCGGGAGTGCTGGAGCCTATCCCAGCTATCATCGGCCAGGAGGTACACCCTGAACTGGTTGCCAGCCAATCGCAGGGCACATAGAAACGAACAACCATTCGTTCTCACATTCACACCTACGGGCAATTCAGAGTCTTCAATTAACCTAGCATGCATGTTTTTGGGATGTGGGAGAAAACCCACGCAGGCACGGGGAGAACATGCAAACTCCACACAGGCGGGGCCGGGGATTGGACCCCGGTCCACAGAACTGTGAGGCAGGCGCTCTAACCAGTCGGGCACTGTGCCAGATAAATTTTCAATGTCCCGAAAATTCTAAATACATGTAAATCAATTTGACCTCAACGAAATAGCCATCTATTCATTTTGTGTGCCGCTTATCCTGTTCTGGGTGACAAGTGAGCTGGATACTATCCCAACTGACTTTGGCACATATAGACAACCATTCACACTCACATTCCCCTCATATGGGCACTTTAAAGTCTTGCATTTTTTGGGAATGTTTAGAACCCCCGGGTCACACGAGTCCCGCTGAGGACAAAAGACACTGGCAACGAGAGAGAGAGTCTCTAGTCTGCTTCCTGACCACTGTCGAGGTGTCCTTGAGCAACGCACTGACCCTGTTTGCGTGGCACTGATTGTGCGCCCCTTTACGCTGACATCGTTCCTGCATGCAAAATATACAGTAGAGTTCAAGTTGAATTTCCCTTTCAGGGATTATAATCAGTATTAGTGATTAAAACACACACACACACACACAAGCTCTAGCGGAACATACAAACGCCACAAAGAAAGTTCAATGCTAAAGTCTCCAACCCAGAACCTTTGACTGTGATTCAGACAGGCTTACCACATGTTCCAATAATAATAGTTAATCAATGTTATCCGTAGTTGGTTGGAGTACTGGGAAATTATGTCCACTTAAATATCCCGGTCCTCAGAACTGTGAGACAGACGCTCTAACCAGTCGGCCACCATGCCGCCACAATTAACATTTTGGACGTCATGCTTTCAATATACAGTAATTGCCTTTATTTTTTGTTTGTCCTCTGAATGAAGTTCGGTGTCATTAGTTTCCCTGTTGTCTGTCTCTGCCTCATGTCCGTGATAACCCTCAAGTTCATTGTAGCCTATGTATTTGCAGGGTTTCTGCAGGATTCACCAAATGAGATGACTTCCGATTTTTACGACCAATATTAGCTTTTCACATTTTACTGACAGTAGGTATTGAATCACTGAACTACAGGAAAATGAAAATGTCGCAGTGTGCATTGTGAACACTACATTCTAGATTAGATTAGAGACACTCGTGAACAAGACCCCAAGATACTTGAACTCCTCCACTTGGGGCAGGATCTCATCCCTGACCTGGAGAGGGCACGCCACCCTTTTACGGGAGATCGACAGGCGGATTGGTGCAGCATCTGCAGTGATGCGGACTTTGTATCGGTCCGTTGTGGTAAAGAAGGAGCTAAGCCGAAAGGCGAAGCTCTCAATTTACCGGTCGATCTACGTTAACTACCCTCACCTATGGTCACGAGCTGTGGGTCGCCTGGGTGCCTGATTCTGATGCCTCCCGGACGCCTCCCTGGTTCCAGGCATGTCCCACCGGGGACGACCCAGGACACGCTGGAGAGACTACGTCCTTCGGCTGGCCTGGGAACGCCTCGGGATCCCCCCGGAAGAGCTGGATAATATATCCCCAACACATGCATGGTAGGTTAATTGGAGCCTCTAAATTGCCCGTAGGTGTGAATATGAGTGTGAATGGTTGTTTGTTTAGATGCAGAGGTGGGTAGAGAAGCCAAATATTGTTCTCTTACTTTAGAATATAATGACTCAAGTAAAAGTAAAAAGTAGTCATCCCAATATTTACTTGAGTATGCGTAAGAAAGTACTCAATGAAAAAAACTACTCAAGTAAAGAGTAACTTGTGAGTAACTTCTGATGTTTTTGTTTAATCAGAGCATGAACCGCTCTGAGCATGACTGTCTTGTGTCATTTGATTGGTGAAAAAAGACTAATTTTGATTGGCTCGCGAAGGCTATGTGCACGGTAATGTGACTGCCTTGTGTCGTCTGATTGGTGAAAAATTAGTCCTTTTGATTGGCTCGTGAAGGCTATGTGCGCGGTCATGTGACTGCTTTGTGTCGTCTGATTGGTGATTTGGAGTCAAATGACGTGAGTGATCCCGTTTGATTGGCCCAACAGGCACCCTATGCGGAAATCGAAGATGGAGTTTAAAAATAGACGTGCACATAAATAAAAGTAGCGAACGGCATGTCGATCATTGTAACGGAGTAAGAGTATCGATCCTTCTTCACATAAATACGCAAGTAAAAGTAAAAAGTACGGTGCATTTTAAAGTACTGTGACAAGTACAGTTTATGGAAAATGTTACTTGAGTAAATGTAACGGAGTAAATGTAGCACGTTACTATCCACCGCTGTATATATGTGCCCTGTGATTGGCTGGCGACCAGTTCAAGGTGTACCTTGCCTCTTGCCGGAAGATGGCTGGGATAGGCTCCAGCACGCCCGCGACCCTAGTGAGGATAAGCAGTACGGAAATATATAGTCAATATATAATCACTTGATGGATTGGTTTTAGCATGTTTAATAAATTAAAGTTGACAAATGTCAAAGTAGCCCTTGCATTCTTTGATTTTTCTGTATGCAGCCCTCAGAGAAAAACGGTTTGAGCACCACTGCTCTAGCAACTAGTGACAGAGCCACGGTGGCCATATTGCACCCCTACCCCATAGAACAATAATATTTCATCATCCCCTGCTGTTACTGTTATGCATGCGCTGGCCGGTAAGATCCAACCCACGCTTACACGTACACTTACCTGCGAGATGACTATAGGCAGCTTGCGAAACTCACGCTCCGCCCCCGGTCATCATGGTAATAAAAGCAGCCTCACCATTGGCCCAGCAGTTATGTGGGGCGGAATGAGGGCTGGCTCACATGTGACAGGGACGCCCCCGGTTGATTTCTGTAAGACAAGAAATAACTTGTCCAAAGTCTGATATAATTCTTGATTCCCTGGGTATTTTGACAAAAGTATGTTAAAGACATGTTCTTAATACACCTGAGAAGTGTTTTAAATTGAAAAAGAAGATTATTATAGTATGCTCCTTTACATTGTGATGTCTTATATCAGCCACATTTTGCTTGTTTGGGCCCCAATTATTTGTGCGTACCCAAAGAGACTTTCTACACTCAATAGATTACAGTGAATATACATGTAGATGTGATATTTTATGAAACATTTCAAATGTTCCAAATGCTCACGAATACAAATGTAAATGTACATGTCAACAGCTGTGGCTTGCATAGTGATGTTATCCAGCTCAAATACAGTTATTAAAATATGGAAACTTTGAATATAAATGGTTGTTCCTGGGACACCACTTTTAATACCTGTAGTTCACCACCTTAATCTGTGTTCAAGAACTTGTCATATGCTGTGATAGATCAGGACCAATGATAAACTGTTATCACTCAGTATATTGGAATGTATTCACCTCTGCCTTATTTTAAGCAGAGGTGACATGAGGGGTTAATATCCGTTACTTCCTGACATATGTATGATCTTACCACTCTTGGGTGTTCTGCCTTAGAATGAATGACTCATTAATTAATTAAGCTGCTTGACCAAACACTTTTACAAGTAAACAAAAGAAGCCATGTGAACGTAGACTGCATACCAGATTTCCATGGTTACATGCAGTAACTTGGCAACCATTGTGTTTGTCTGTCGTCATAGAAATATCTGTTTCAGGGTGCCTACCTAGAATATTTACAGCCTGGTGAGTTGTTAATAATGGAAATATTTCATGTCTCTGTCCTTATTGATATGTAAAAGCTTAGCTGGTGTCAACAGTAAAAGAGAATAATGTTCTTTGTGGTGATTTTATTCTTAAATCCATGTCTGTATTTTCAGCAGTTGCTTATCAATGCAGGAAGTACAGACACTAAGAACACAGGATAGTAAACAGGAACTGGAAGTTCTGATAATAAGGTAACGTCGGTTTGTGACGTACAGTCTGTTGAATATGTTGTACTGCATGTTAGTAATGTAAAACAAAAAAAAAGTTTATATATGAACTCCATGTTTAAATGTCAGCATGCAACCATGTTTTAATAAGAAACAATGGAAAATGTAAAGTTAGTTAATTAGTTAACTTTGTTTTGAAGTTTCCTGTTATATCAGGACAATATAACCATATCGTTATGATGAACATTATCACATTATCAGCCAATATGGCTATCCGCATTTTATTTATACTTGCACAATCGAACCTTGCTGAGTAAGGCCCATTACAGACTGTACGTTCTCTTCATAAATCAACTTTTGGTGAAAAAAAAAAAAAAAAAAAAAAAGACAAAATGCTATGCTTCCCTAAAGTTTTAGGGACATTTGTAGCATTTTAGTGTTAGGTATCAAGAGGTAGGGACACCGTAAGTGCAGTAAAGTGATGACAATGGGCCCATGACTGAATCGGTCCCAAGAATACCGTGGCTGTGTTCAGAAACACTCCCTATCCACTATGTAGCACATCATTACATCACAAGATTAATTGCAAATGTTTGGTACTCAACAATTAAATACAACTGCAATGTACTTAACAAATGTAATGTACTGGATTTAAAAAAAAAAAAAAAAAAAGTTTTCAGTCACTGTAACATTATGGGCAGTTTGAGCATTTAATTCAGTGATTCTTTTACATCCCACCAGAGGATGCCAGCGTCCCAGTAGTGGTACTTTCAAAAACGCTGCCATATAAAATGCCCTCAATGTATCCCACAATGGATTTTTATAAGTGGTTAAATATCGATGGTCACTAGAAAAGCAATATATGAAAGCAATACATACATTACCATGTTCCATTCCCCTGACACAGAAAAATGATTTTCCATTTCCGAGGCACATTTTTTAGCACAAGACAAATTTATGAGTCGTGATGTGAAAATATCACAACACAGATGGACATTAAGTGATTTGTTCATATTAATTTTCTGAAATACACAAAATACCTTGGCGATCTGATCCCCGGCTACAGAAGCTGGCTCTAGGGACGTGGAATGTCACCTCTCTGGCAGGGAAGGAGCTCGAGCTGGTGTGCGACTAGATATAGTCGGGCTCGCCTCCACACACAGCTTGGGCTCTGGTACCAGTCCTCTCGAGAGGGGTTGGATGCTCTTCCACTCTGGAGTCGATCAGAACCTGAGTGGTGTTCTGTTATTGGACTTCTGTGCTCACCACGGATTGTCCATAACGAACACCATGTTCAAGCACAAGGGTGTCCACACGTGCACTTGGCACCAGGACACCCTAGGTCGCAGTTCGATGATCGACTTTGTGGTCGTGTCATCGGACTTGCAGCCACATGTCTTGGACACTCTGGTGAAGAGAGGGGCGGAGCTGTCAACTGATCACCACATCACCATCACTTCCACCTCCGGCAGAACTATACCCCGTCTCGGGGGAGGAGGGGGACATTGAGTCTGAGTGGACCATGTTCCGCGCCTCCATTGCCGAGGCGGCCGACCGGAGCTGTGGCCGTAAGGTAGTCGGTGCCTGTCGTGGCAGCAATCTCCGAACTAGTTGGTGGACACCAGTGGTGATGGATGCCGTCAAGCTGAAGGAGTTCAATCAGGCCTTTTTGGCCCGTGGGACTCCTGAGGGAGCTGATGGGTACCGGCTGGCCAAGCGGAATGCAGCTTTGGTGGTTGCTGAGGCAAAAACCCGGACCTGGGTGGAATTCGGTGAGGCCATGGAGAACAATTTCCGAACGGCTTCAAGGAAATTCTGGTCCACCATCCGGCATCTCAGGAGGGGGAAGCAGTGCACCATCAACACTGTGTGTAGTGGGAATGCTGCACCACTGACCTCGACTCGGGACATTGTGAGTCGGTGGTGAGAATACTTTGAAGACCTCGATTCCACGAGGAAGCAGAGTCTGGGGTCTATCTCTGGGGTTGAGGTGGTTAAAAAGCCGTGCTAAGTGAGTGATTAAGAGTTATGGCTCCCGCAGGTCGGGCCCCCGCAGGTCGGGCCCATTAGGCCGGACAACCACCAACAAAGTGGGCCATCCCACCCAGACCCGCAGCACCAACCCCGCAAATGAAATGAGTTTCCTCCGCAGGGTGTCCGGGCTCTCCCTTAGAGATAGGGTGAGTAGCTCTGTCATCCGGGAGGGGCTCAGAGTAGAGCCGCTGTTCCTCCGCATTGAGAGGAGCCAGATGAGGTGGCTCGGGCATCAGTTTAGGATGCCTCCCGGACGCCTCCCTGCTGAGATGTTCCGGGCACGTCCCACCGGGAGGAGACCCTGGGGACGACCCAGGACACGCTGGAGAGACTATGTCTGTCGGCTGGCCTGGGAACGCCCCGGGTTCCCCTCGGAGCTGGAAGAAGTGGCTGGGGAGAGGGAAGTCTGGGCTTCCCTGCTGAGGCTGCTGCCCCCGCGACCCGACCTCGGATAAGCAGAGGAAAATTGATGGATGAAATAAGCAAAATATTTTTTATGCATTTCACAAAATTAATATATATAATTTATATATAATTAATGTATTAAATTGTTCTCATAGAAGGTAAACCAGCTGATGTTGATCTGGTAGGTTTTTATTATGTGACAGCGATGACACACAGTATGTAGTGGCACGTCTGAGTAGTGTTTGAAAACATTTGACTGATGAATGCACTCTATAGTCCACCATATAAAACAAAGGATTCGGAAATGTATCTGAACGCAGCCAGTATTCTCACTAGGTATCATTTACATGGATGGCCACAAAGATGAAACACCTGTCAACAGGTGAGTGTTGTTTGAAAGGACTGGGAAGTAACCAAGTACAAATACTTTGTTACTGTACTTGAGTAGTTTACAGTTATTTTCTTTACATGAGCGGCCATATATATATATATATATTATTTTTTTTTTACGCTGTACCTTTGAAAACAGATCCGGTGTAATAGATGTAATTGGACAACATCTGTTGATGCTGTTGCTGATGGCAACAGATTTGGAGAAGCAAGATGTTTTCCTTCTAGAATTTATTTATATTGTTTGATATTGTTCTCTTCAATAATGATTTATGGCATTTTTAAGCAATCTGTGTCCAATTTGACATGTATTTTTTTGAGTTGTTATCATTAGCTAATTTAACATTTTTGTTTCTCAGTTCACATTAGCAAAGCGATGGGAACACATTGTTTTGATCGCATAAAGGTCGCGCTAACACTAGCTAGCTCCTAAACAACAACATGCTACATGTAATATGATTGTTTTTCTTCTCAGTACGAGCACTAAATTCATAAAAAACTTGAACTTTTTGTGTGTTTATTATTTTTTTTTATTTGTTTTGTGTGTGCCTAGTTAGCAGCCGTCACCCTTGAGGCAGGGGACAATTACCATTTGAGGCGCTTGATAAAAATATGTCGTACCAGTCATACCACATTGGTTTATCATGACCTCGTCTAACTAACAAAATAATAATAATAATAATGATAAATAAATATAAAATATATATGTATATGTATTTTATGGCATCTCTCCTTCTTCTTCGTCCCAAGAATCAATTTGCGTTTGTGGAATAAAGTGGTGAAAAGAACAACACGTTATCCGGGTCATATAGCGTAGCAAATGAATTGAATGTCGGTCAGCCGAAAACCAGCGTGCATTTACAGAATGCAGTACATGTTGAGCGTCAGATAAGTCAGTTTGTCCCTCCCATGGCTGTCAACGTACCGTTTAGTCAATTGACGTCAGTGTTCTCCTCGAGGCAGCAGGTGAGAGCGAGTCAAGCAGGCGTCGCGTCTCCGTGCAAAAGCGACCGAGTAGCGGAGCGCAGCCATGGGAAAGCTACAAGAATTTCACATCACTTTCGCCAACAATAAGGTGGTTTACAGTCCGGGAGAGTCTATCGGCGGAACTGTCAAAATACGACTCAGCAACTCGCTGCAGTACAAAGGTAATGTGTGCTCGAGGGAGAGGAGGAGGAGGAGTGTTTTTAGTCTCATCAAGCGCGCAAGGACACACAAATGTGGACAAAGTTGACCGTCGAATACATCACGGTGTTGTTCGGCTATAATAATGCACCCTTTATTTTCTAGGGCTTCAGAGCAAGTCGCGGGTGCTTGGTTAGCAAGTCGTTTGAAAACCACATCCCGTCCTACTACACCCCGCCTGATACGTGCTCGCCACTTGTTGTCTTAGCATGACCTGAACTTGTTTGGCTTTGGAACATGGAGAAACAGTCATGTCAAATAGAAGAGCGGGTGCACACGTCGTACCGTGGGAAACACTTTTATAGAAGATAGGGATGCACATTTCAAATGGTTTTCTGCCACAAATGTGATACGGTGAATTCAATTCAACTGACAACGATGGGGATAAATGAGAGTAGTAAGGTGGAGGGTCTCAGTTGTTGCCCTTGAAATGAACAATGGGTCCATTGTATAGTAATAATCCTTCTGTGGTAATAAAGGACATGCTTTTAATGTTAAATGAAAGCTGTTTTTGTGAGAGAGAAATACACTAATACGCCTCTGTTGTATTTGTTTGTCAAACAAAAGCCTGATAAGTTTCTAACCAAACTTCCAAATGTGTTTAAATACTGTCCTTAAGCTTGTTTAAATACTGTCCTTAAGCTCTGGTTTGTTGACATTCTCCTGAAAGGACAGCCTGAACTAACAGAAAAAAAAGGAGTAACAGTTCAATTGAAGCCGTGACACTTGCTTAATTGATGACTGTGAACGAAGAAACTACAGCCAATGTATGCTATGCATAAAGGAACCTCAAGAGTCATGCATTGCAAAATTCGATCATTTTCAAGAAAAATATGGATCAAAAGTTGAAGAAACACTTTGGTGTCCGAACCGCTTTCATTGCTTGCAAAACAGTCACACAGGATGTCAACATATTGCGCAAGTCCTGAATAACAGTCATTGGTAGTGGCTGATTTTTGTGCAGTCAAAGTGGGATCAATTCCCTCTCAATGACTGTGTGTGAATGTTAGCATTAACGGTTGTCTTCTCTCTGTGGTCGGTGACTAATCCAGGGTGTAGTCTGCCTTTCTATCAGTCAGCTAAAGTAGTGGGGGTACTAGTGAAGTGACTCACCTTCACATTATGTCTACTAGCTTGCTTCGAAAATATTGTCTGTTTTAGTGACGCATAAGGCTTGAAGTGGGCCTCCCCCCCCAAAAAAAATTAATGGTCTAGACCACATGTGTCAAACTGGTGGCCCGGGGGCCAGATCCGGCCCGCCACATCATTTTATGTGGCCCGCGAAAGCAAATCCATCCATCCATCCATCCATTTTCTGAGCCGCTTCTCCTCACTAGGGTCGCGGGCGTCCTGGAGCCTATCCCAGCTATCATCGCGCAGGAGGCGGGGTACACCCTGAACTGGTTGCCAGCCAATTGCAGGGCACATACAAACAAACAACCATTCGCACTCACGTTCACACCTACGGGCAATTTAGAGTCTCCAATTCATGCGTGTTTTTGGGATGTGGGAGGAAACCGGAGTGCCCGGAGAAAACCCACGCAGGCACGGGGAGAACATGCAAACTCCACACAGGCGGGGCCGAGGAACTGTGAGGCTGACGCTCTAACCAGTCACCCACCGTGCCGCCGCAAGCAAATCTAAATCGCTAATTGTGTTCTGGTGTAATACCATTGAGATATTTGCAAGCATTTTTTTGTGACCAATCCCCCTTTAAAAAGAAATGTAATAGTTGAAAAACATGTTTGTATAGGCTTTTGATTCCAAAACTGGTTATTCATCAATGTGTTGTGTATATTGTGATTACAGTATATGAGGTAATCTTTCATTTATATGGCTCCACAGTCGTAGCGGCCCTCCAAGGGAAGTCATAACTCGGATGTGGCCTGTGACAAAAATGAGTTTGACACCCTTGGTCTAGACCCTTTTCACATCTGCCATTTCCCTTGAGCAGTTCCTGATGGTGTGCTAACTCATGCCTGGCAGATAGTCGAGTAGAACAACTAAGGCCATCAGCAATAAGTGGGCTGCTGGTGTTAAGATAGACCCTGTTTCTGTAGATGAAAATAGCCTGAGCCCAATGGCAGGTTTTTCGCTCTCATTTATTTGACCAAGGGTCTGGCTGTGTTTACTTACACTTGTAGGTTCATACTCTCGTCCGCACGAAAAAAAAAAAATGCATACATCAAAATGCATGGTGTGCATACCCGTTTGCTTTGTGTTCACGTTGGCATTTTTAGTATCGGCTACACAGTGTCGACATAAAAAAATAAATGCATTAAGCCACAAGCTCCTTGTGAAGTGTCATGTGAAGAAACACATTTTCCAAATGTAAATCCTGTCTGCTGTGTTGAAAATAGAGGTGCAACAATCAATCGATTAATCCACAACTAATCGATTATCAAATTGATCGACAACTATTTTGATAATCATTTAGAGAGCTTGATCAACTGAAAAATGCCCAACTCCTAGGGATTTTAGCCTCCCAACTGTAAATATTGTTAGATTTCTGTAGTCCTCTAGGAAAGCAGACTGTTTATCTTTGTGTTTCATCAAAATAAGACATTTGCAAACATCTGCTTTTACTTTGCAAAACAATGATAAACATTTTTCCTTATTTTCTGACATTACAGACCAAACCAGTAACTGAAGCATAATCAATATATGTGCATTATCTGCACCGTCAATTTGAAATAATGTCTTGTTTTTGAACAAAGGGATGGAATTTTTTAATTTTTTTTTTATCCGATTCATCGAGAGTTTGGATAAGTTACATTTTTGCTCTATACGAGGGAAATAAGGACCAAGCCCTGTTGTGAATAGCTAAAATCTGAAAATAACTGATGCCAACCCTACAAGGAATTTGTAATTACCTGTAGATGCCACAAAATGGCATCTAACACAGAGAGAACACCGGTATTCCGTTTGGATTGATTTATTTACTGTAATCGATAACAACACACAAAGAATAATCAGCACAGCATCAACACCATGCATTTAGAATCTATACAATCATGCTTAAATTAATTATATATAATATATACATATTTATATATTTATATGAAATATACATTAATATAATCATACTATTTATTAACTAAACAAACCACCTTCATTAGAGGCTTATCAATAGTATTAGCTTGTATACTAGCCTAATAACATGCTAGCACAAACTGACACGACATCACACGTAGTCAAACAATTACCGTATACGCACTAGCACTTTATACAAGCTATATTAAGTCATTAAACTCAACTTTTGTATTTAATACTTTAATTGTGCGCACAAAAAACAATGAATAGGCAAATCTTTGAACAAATAATGGGGGACAAGTTCCCCCCAAAATCTATTATTAGGTGAGTTTTTAATGCCAAACAATGACTATTTCCGTCTGACGTGTCCCAAAAAGCATCTAAAATGTATTTTTTTATAGCAAGCGCTGTTGTGTGCTCACCTGCCCCCCCCAATGCATATGCTGTTAAATATTTATAGTTTCTCTCTTTTTTTGCTATTATTTTAACGCTGGCCAGTTACATAGCAGTTCATGTGTACTTGTTGTTGGCAAGAGTCATTTCTCTCTGATTTTTGTCATCCTGAAGCAGATGGCATTTCGGCAGCACTTACTGTTTGATTCATTTTTACTGCAAGGTCACCATTGCTCTTCCTTGAGTTGTTTAATAATAACCACATTTATACCCGACTGTTGTGGCAATGGAACAATTTTAAGAAGCTTTCTAAATGACAATATGATTGTCTTTTTCTTTTAAGTGTGTGTTGTTGATTGTGGGTTTATGCATCATGCTAGACGATATCTACAATCCTTCGGGCAGGTGACCAAAGACAATACTCGTCGTCTTGTTGATCGTTTGTTTCAATGCAGGTGACATAGCAGATTTTTCTGTAATCCTCCAAAGTGCATTCCATAGGGGAGGTGTCTAGTTAATGCATAATCTGTCTGACAGATGGGCTCTCAGACCTCACCAGTGCTATTGGAAATAAAGGAACTTTCACATCTGCCGCGGAAGGTGATGTTTTCACCACCATTTGTTCGTTACTTTGGGGCATTACGCAGAAAATCAAAAGTGTAGATGAAAGATTCCCACCCTTTGTTGTTTTTGGGGGTCATTTTCCGTACCGCTTATCCTCACTAAAGTCGCGGGCGTGCTGGAGCCTATCCCAGCTCTCTTTGGGCGAGAGGTGGTGTACACCCTGAACTGGTCGCCAGCCAATCACAGGGCACATATAAACAAACAACCATTTGCACTCACATTCACACTTACGGGTAATTTGAAGTTTTCAATTAACCTACCACGCATGTTTTGGGGATGTGGGTGGAAACCGGAGTACCTCCACACAGGCGAGGCCAGATTTGTACCCGGTGATGCAGATGTACTCACCAGTCGCCCACCGTGCCGCCGGGGCATTTGTTATTTTTTAAATTTCTTTTTAGACATTTCCCAGGATTTTGTAATCAATAATAGATGTATCTTAACTAGGATAAGAATGACTTATTACCAAGATAGTCACGCATATGTGGAAGTAGATACCTACCGGTATATACTTTTATACATAGTTTGGTGCACTTCTAGGTCTGCATTCTACTTGCGTTCTATTCAGGTTTTCTGCTTGTATGAGAAGCAAAAGACTATGCAGCACTTCTGCGTTTGGGTAACGGGGCGTGGTAACTGGAGGAGCTATCCCGTCTTTTTGTCGTTGAAATTTTGACCTCAAAAAGTAGCAACACCGAACTATTTAATATGCTGTATCTATTACGCAACCCCACGTTATCACATTTTTCAAGAAAGTTATTTTTCCCTCAGTGTACACCTCTTAACTTTACCACCAGAAATGCTTTATCTGTTGCCGTGCATATGGTCCATTATCACCAGCTGTAGAGCAATGCCCTCGTGTATTTGGAGTCTTAAATTTTCTAAATGTCTGGAAATTACACAGGCTTGTTGAGAGAGTCTGTATATGTACAGGTGTGTTTCAATAAATTACAATATCTTAGGAAATGATACATATTTCAGTAGCTCAATTAAAAATAGTTAGACATATATTACATAGATTCACTATATACAGTGAAATGATTCATGATTTCATTTTTTTATCATTTTGAAGAGGCAAAAGATGTACGAGTGCACAGCATGTGTGCCTCACAGTTCTGAGTTTTGGGGTCCGTCCTGCCTGTGAGGAGTTGCATGTTCTCCCCGTGTTTGCGTGGGTTCTCTGTAGATACTATGGCTTCCTCCTACATTCCAAACGCATGATAAATTAATTCAAGACTCAATTATCCATAGGTGTGAATGCTTGTTTGTCGATGTGTGCCCTGTGATTGGCTGGCGACCAATCCAGGGTGTACCGTACGCTCACCCAAAGTGAGCATGGATAGACTCGTTTTCTAAGACTAAGTGATATAGAAAATTGACGGATAATTTTGATAATTATAGCTTTAGTAACAGCAAATAGTCACAATTCACCATCAATAAATAATATAGCATGAGATGCGATCCAATTTTATTTTTTTGTTTAAACCTAGACCTAAAATAAATGAACTTTTATATGATTTTCAAATTTGAGAGTCACCTGTAGCTCATATAGTAGTCTGAATCACGTCCTGCAGTCCTGTGACCTGTTCACAAAGGTATTCCACTTAAGATGCATTGCACTCCATTTCATGTGCTGTAACTCCTGAGGCGGCATTTTGCGTTCTGTGCCATAGCGCCACTCAAGCGTAACTGCTGATTATTCAATCACCAAGACCACTCGAATCATGCTGAACCAGGAAAACCTCTGTAACCCTGTTGTGTCAATGCCATTTGGGTTTTGCATATGATTAGCAGTTGGTTTGTTGAGTTAGCCTGGGCAGTTATTGAAATAGGTTCTATACAGTATTATTCCCTTGCTTTACCATGGATGGATCACTCAGTGGGATGACATGGGAACGAGCAATAGCGTTTAAACATAGATGGACTTCGACCACTAATGTACACTTAGAGTGGGCGAGCCCACATAACAATAAAGCTCCGCACATCATTTCCAGACTCAAGATGGTTCAGAGGCAGCAGAGAATGAGTTGCTCAGGACATATGAAGGTGGACTGTCAATGTATGTTACGCAGTCTCTGTGCTGTCCTTTGTGTTTAGTGAGAGAGACACTCAATATTTTAAAGACCAAATTCACTGCATTATTGATGATCACGCCATTAGACAGCATTTCTATTGATTGTCTTCCTTTCAAAGTAATTTAAGTGGATTCATACAAAACCCGTGATTAGTTACAAGTTGAACAGGTGCTGTAGTCGTGTTACGTACTAGTATTGTGAGGTTAGCTTGGATGATCAGTATGATCAAATATATTGCGTGGATGTCATTAAATCTCAGATCGGACCGTTCTGTGTGGAGTTGCATACTCTCCTTGTGCACCGGGAGCATGCCAGAGACCGCAACCTCCCACAAAAGTAGAAGTTCAGATCTTGCCTACCGTCTCTCGTGCACATCTCTTTGACCAAGTTCACACCATAAAAGTTTGACTCAAATCCAGTTGTCAACTTGCAACTGTTTGCGTTCAACTTGCATGCAAACCATTAATTCAATTAATGTAACACTGAACCAGGGAGAAAGGAGCAGACCTAATACATCATCTGCTATTTGTCTAATAAAAAAATAACAGTCGGAATAGTATAACTGTAAATACTAGTAGTTTTTAAAACTGTCAAATTTATGTTAATACTTGAAAATCTGTCATTTTTCAACCCAGTTTTTAAAGAGTAGTCAAGTTGCTGGTAAGAAAAGAGAACATACACTAGAAAGTGAGGTCTTTATATGCAGCATCTCATCCCTGAAGCACAAGCAAGTAATGTTCCTGTTTTATGTCCCACAAAAATGTTTGTACAGTAAACCTTTGGAGGATGCCCAGTGAGATACAATATGGCTGTCATTGACTGTGCATTTCGAGTTGAGGCTATAGAAGGAATGCATGATACTGCTATTTTCAGAATCTTGATCGTAGTGAGGCTCGAACCTGTGTCCTCGAGACCCCAAAGCCCAAGTCCTTAGAGACTGAGCTAATAATGGCATCAGTTTCATTCTCACGAACAATAAACAATGTTTTATTAAATAAACACTTATTAAACTTAACATTTATTGAGCATTTCACTCACACGTAACAC
The DNA here is from genome assembly GCF_024500385.1 of Phyllopteryx taeniolatus. NCBI lineage: Eukaryota > Metazoa > Chordata > Actinopteri > Syngnathiformes > Syngnathidae > Phyllopteryx > Phyllopteryx taeniolatus. The sequence goes on from NC_084516.1 coordinate 18,046,789, forward strand.
TTGTTTTATCATTTGATTTTTTTTTTTTTTTTTTTAAAGGATTTATTGTGTTTTATTGTTGAGCTTTACTATGTGCAGCACTTTGTTACAGCTGCAGTTTTTTTATAATGCCCTATAAGTAAAGTTTAGTTGCCTTCTGTTCTTTTACACAGACTGAATCATCATCCTATTCCAATTGCTCAGAAGGTACACTATATGCTGTTTCAGTCACGTGTGTCTTGGCCTGTAGGTGGTAGTGTGGTGCACTCGTGCACATAATGTAGATTTGACGAAAAGACAGAATAAAAAAAAAAAAATTAAAAAAAAAAGAATATTTGCCTGTGAGTATTGTTTTATCATCTTTCTGTATATAGTAATCCCTCACTATATCAGTTCACTTATTGCAAATTCAATGAGTCACTTTTTTTTTTTTTTTAATTGATCAATGTAATGCAGTTACCTGCACAGCTGTGGCATTTTAATGTGGCTGCAATTTCTCACATAAGGACAACTCTTAATCTTTGCGAAAATTTACTGAGTCATCTAAACTTAAATTGCTTGACGATGCAAAGAACATGACCATAATGTCACTGTAGAATACACGAGCCACAGTTAGTTTTACAAAATAAATTCACAAATACCAACCTTAGCCCATACTATAGCTAATGCGCACACTCATAACAATATGGACATTAACAAATGCAAATAAAGAGCAACATTTAGCTTGATTTTCTTCAGCTGCAGTACTCCAGTTAAAAACATCACCGCAAGGAATTCTCAGAATCAGCAGGATCTGCTGGCTAATGCCCATAATGCTTCGCGGTCACTACATTACGAGGACGTCTGTGTAATACACAGTGGCTAATGCTTAGGGAACAGTTTGTATCTTGGTCTCATCAGACCAAAGAATCTTATTTCTCACCATCTTGAAGTCCTTCTGGTGTTTTCTAGCAAACTCCATGCAGGCTTTCATGTGTCTTGCACTGAGGAGAGGCTTCCGTCGAGCTACTCTGCCATAAAGCCCCGACTGGTAGAGGGCTGCAGTGATGGTTGACTTTCTGGAACTTTCTCCCATCTTCCGACTGCATCTCTGGAGCGCAGCCACAGTGATTTTTGGGTTCTTCTTTACTTCTCTCACCAAGGCTCTTCTACCCCAATTGCTCAGTTTGGCCAGACGGCCATCTCCAGGAAGGGTTCCGATCGTCCTAAACGTCTTCCATTTAAGGATTATGGAGGCCACTGTGCTCTTAGGAACCACCTTAGGTGCAGCAGAATTTTTTTTTTTTGTAACCTTTGTCAGATCTCTGCCTTGCCACAAATCTGTCTCTGAGCTCTTCAGGCAGTTTCTTTGACCTCACGATTCTCATTTCTCTGAGCTGTAAGGTCTTATATAGACAGGTGTGTGGCTTTCCTAATCAAGTCCAATCAGTATAACCAAACACAGCTGGACTCCAATGAAGTTCTAGAACCATCTCAAGGATGATCAGAAGAAATGGACAGCACCCAAGACAAACACTCTCGCCCAAGTCCTCTCTTTTGAAACCCCCTTCTTCCTTAACTATGAATCTTTCTTCTTATGGTTTAATAAAAGTGATAAAGTACTACGTATACAGTGTGCACCACAATATTCACTTCGAGCTGTGCTCTGTGATTTGCGATGCAGCTGTACAATAAATGGCAAGCTGACGTACACCCATCAATCACGGACTACAACTACTCGGTTAAACGTGACATCGTCTTTGATGGAGATAGTGAGGATGTGGTTATTTTACCTGATGACTCCAGTAACACAGTCAGCGGCGAAAATGATAGGAGCTCTTTACACTACAGCATGCTCTCTTTTTCAGTCGGCTTTGCCAAACAGCAGCCAAGACGCTACCCATCAATGACCAACTCAAGCTGCTTCACACCAGTCATCTTTAGCGACTGTAGCTAATGCTAAAAACACCGGCGAAACTTGGCCTTTTGACGTCACTACTTAGCGACACAAATAACAATGGCGACGAAAGTTGAAATAACGTTTCGTAAAAATGTATAAGCCTGGGAATCATTTTCGAAAGTTGCTCTTATTGACAACCAGTTCAGGGTGTACCCCGCCTCCTGCCCGATGATTGCTGGGATAGGTTCCAGCACGCCCGCGACCCTAGTGAGGAGAAGTGGCTCAGAAAATGGATGGATGTTCTTATTGTTTTGTTACACTAGACACTGCTACCCTGAACTGCTCCCCAGGCTTTCGCTCCCCTTGCTCCAGTGTGTTCCACTAACAAGTGTTTGTTCACTGTGATGGGGAAAATGCAGAGAACAAATTTTATGTGCATGCATGTTCATGAAAATCAAGGTGATTCTTCTTCTTCTTCTTCTTCTTCTTCTTCTTCAACACAACACTGGCAACAACAAAAAACAACCTTTTTCCTGTAGGCCAGGTTTAAATGTTCTGATGAATATATATGAGGAACAAATCTTTATTTTACTATTGAATTGTAAAAAGATTTTAAAACGCAGTAGAATATTGACTTATTGTTTTAACTTCATGCCTTGTAAAAATGCAATACTGTATAATGATGCGCTTGCCAGTAGCAGTAGCATTGCTGTCAGTGTACAAAGATAAAGTGGAGAGTGACACGAATGACACTTTTCCTCACCAAGATGTGAGTATAAAAGCGGTTCAAATGGAAAACCATATTAAATGTTGCTTAATGTTCTTATCAATTAACTAAACGTGTTAATGAATTCACTTATTTGATAAGCCTCAAGAAGGATCTTAAGGACTTTATAAAAAAAATTCTCAAATTAAAACTTTTTAGTTGAAGACTAACTTTAATCTAAAATCTTTGGTGGTAAATATTAGTAGGCTAACTTTAACTGTCAGATAATTGTATCAGATTTCAAAAGCACGACTAAGTGGTCTAGATTACACAATGTTTGCCGTAGGCCCCCAAATGACGAGCTAGCTACGGACGGCTCTGGTTCGAGCCAGCTCGGTATGACAACAAAAGTGGGATTAGCAGCTCGTACATTGTTGAAGAAGGCAACTAGCTAGCTGCGAGAACTAATGTGAATTGTAGGACACGTAGTGCGTCAACACTTCAAACGTACGCCGCAGTAATAAATATGCATGTTTCAGTTCGGCAGCATCGGATCTTGTCTTCTCTGATGCGCCGCTCCCCACAGCTGTGGAAGTCCAAGAGCCTGACTGCTCAGCCGGCAGCGACTGGACGGCAGATTGAAGCAATTTACTAAGTGGGGGGGAAATGTTGGCTCCACCAAACCATTAACACAGGCGTTCACACACAGCAGAATGCGTGCGCTCACATGAACTTTTATCAGGAAGGACTTTTTGAGTTTTGACGCAGGCAATTTTGATTAGCCAGCGTGGCGAATGTGGACTTTATTTGCTTTGCCACATCCTGTTTCAGTTAGCCATTGGCGAGGTGGCGAACCCTGCTACTGTACAACTGTGCATATGCGCATGTGCATGAAGTCAGCGGCCATAAACACAGGCAGCCAAACAATCGTGCAATATTTTGTGATTTTTCTTTTTTTTTTAAAGTAAATGCAGCGTAGTAGCTTTTGTCAGAATAAAGTAAGTAGTATGTTGTTCTTTGACTCGTTGGGATTCGAATGTGATTCTAGACTCGCCATTTGTTTTGTCGGGCGAACTCACCACCGACACATTCGCAACTATCCATCCATCCATTTTCGGAGCCGCTTCTCCTCACTAGGGTCGCGGGCGTGCTGGAGCCTATACCAGCTGTCATCGGGCAGGAGGCGGGGTACACCCTGAACTGGTTGCCAGCCAATCGCAGGGCACATACAAACAAACAACCATTCGCACTCACAGTCACACCTACAGGCAATTTTAGCGTCTCCAATTAATGCATGTTTTTGGGATGTGGGAGGAAACCGGAGTGTCCGGAGAAAACCCATGCAAGCACGGGGAGAACATGCAAACTCCACACAGGCAGGGCCCGGGATTGAACCCGGGTCCTCAGAACTGTGAGGCTGACGCTCTAACCAGTCGTCCACCGTGCCGCCACATTCGCAACTAATTATATATAATATTACATTAAGGATTGAGTTAGTATTAAACATTAAAAAAATAGACCCACACCTAAATGTAGTGCTTTTCTGCCATCTACCCTCATATATATATATATATATATATATATATATATATATATATATATATATATATATATATATATATATATATATATTGGACATATTGGAGTTTGACGAAAGCTGGTAAGCTAGTAGGAAGAGACAAATCTAAAGACTTAATGCTAAAGTCAAGATCCATCCATTCATCCATTCATTTTCTCCTGTATACCACTTGCCCTCATTAGGGTCGTGGGCGAGCTGGAGGGTAATTCCAGCTACTTTGGGCGAGAGGCAGGGGACACCCTTGTCTGGTCGCTAGCCAATTGTAGACAAAGTCAATATAGTGGAAGAAATGTTTTTATTCATGAAATCTATAGACAAAGTAGAGGCCTTATCTGTGTCTTATGAAACAATGAAATGTAGTGTGCAACAGAGTGTACATATTATATACTACATCGCCGCTGGTTGTTTTATGTTGTAACTTTTTCAGGGATAAACCTCTTATCCTTGCATGCAAACATTCAAGGATTTGTGCGTGTTTGTGTTTCTGTATTGTGCATTCAGATGTCTTCGTCTCTAAATCCCCTACAATCCAATCTGGCTACATTGCTAAGTATATAAGAGCAAATTAAGGATATCCAGCTTTTAGGGTGTTTTCCGGAGCTTTTTTGTTTCCCAAAAGTAGTCTTTGAAGAATTCTATGATAGACTTACCACATTCTTTTTATAGATAATATCCTGTTTTTTGTTTGGGTGATGACAGTTGAAACTTCCTTTGTTGTGCATTCAAAACCTCGTATCAGCTCTATGAATCAGAATACTTGTCAAAGTTGGCTAACCCGTTATGAATCTGAGTGTTAGTGTCCTGAACACAGATGCGAATGATACACTTTACAGTATAGCCCAGGGGGGGGGGACAATATGGTGCCCAATTGAAGAGAGGTTGAAAAGGATTTGAAATTCATTGTATTCTCTTTTTATTTACATTTTAAACAATATCACAACTTCATTAGAATTGTATTTTATATCATTTCATGACCGGAGCGCAGTCGCCGCCCAACAAGAGTTAATCATGCATTTTGCAGAGCATAATTTGCAGTTGCCTATTGCCACATTGCTGACATATCTCCTACCTTTAAATTACGTTCAGGATAGTCATGTGGTATCCATGTATAGTATCAGAGCAATTTTACGAGTACCGAGGACTGTACAAACCTACATATTGGTACTGACACCAATAGTAGTAATGGTATCAGTAGCGACTCACTGTACTTTAAAATAAGTACACAACCCGGTCCACAACCCCATCAAACACCTTTGGGATAAACTAGAATGGAGAGGGTGAGTTAGCAGGCCTATGACCATGATCTATGACCTTACAAATGTTCTTCTGGATGAATGGATACAAAATGGTGGAGAAATATTATCGTTGGGCTCTTAATATAACACGAGATGTGTCTGGGAAAACACAAAGACACTGAGAGATAAGAGGCAAATAATTATTTTGGACTTCTGTTGGACTGATAACACAGGATTCCCTTACTCTCACAGCTAAAACTTCGAGCGATCAGGTGGCAGTCTTCATCAGGGAAGATGTAGAAAAAGTGAGACTGAATAAACATTTACAGATATTAAAAACATAATGACAGTCGTAAGTGTGGTATTGGACTACTCTCCAACTGAGAGACCAAGACCGGTGCTTTATGGGTCCTTCACTGCACTGAAAAAGGCTAAATCTTCAATAAATTATTTTAAAACTGGCACTATACCATACTGAGATAAATGGCTTTTCTGCAGCAGATGATAGAGGCATAGGAATCTTCTTGCCTCAGCAGGACAGGAATATTTGTTGAATTAGTCATTTAAATCTCACTCACATTCCTGTCACATTGAAATGAGTTTGGTTGTAATGATTTAGTTCCTCTAGTCAGTGAGCCAAAACCAGAGTCAGTGCCTTTTAGTGTAAATCAGTTACTGCCATCACTGGCCCAAGTTCTCTAAACATATCCAAAACAGCTAACACATTCTTTGCCATGATGATTCAATGATGGAATATGTACCGCGAGTGATGAATCCATTGCTCTCTGCATTTGTAAAATATTTTATTACACTTTTTGTGTTTTTGATCCATTGATGAACCATGATTTTTTTGTACTACAGTTCAATCACATAGTAAGTGTCCATTTGGAATACTGAGTGACAAAGCTAACAACTGTGTTGCAAAACAGATACATACAGGTACGGGAATAGGAAAATATGCCCTGAAGGATAGAATTCCTGCATTGGGTGAACGAAGTTTTATGACAAAGAAAAAGAGCTCAACAAGCTCAGGCCAGTCAATCCTCTCTTAATACTTCTTTGTTCATTAAGATGCGAAAGTGATTGAAATGGTCAGATTGTTTTAAATGTAAAAATGTTTTTCCTTTCATTATACTGTACTTAATCTGGTGCCGTTTTTTTATGGCTGTGTTTGTGAAGTAGTACTTTTTGATATATATATATTTTTTTATTTTATTTTTTGTCTTGCAAGTCAGTATAATCACCAATGAGTTTGTTATTAGATTTGACTTTGCATTAGAAGATAGCCAATGTGTACCTATTATAGTGAAGTGTTTAACTCCAATCCAGAAAGACTGTTACAACATCCTCTCGCTGATGGGCTATAGCGCCAGGATTGTCTCTGCTTGCGTACACTCACTGAACCAGAGGATTTGGATGAACTCCAATGTGTTGGTAACAAATCCAGCTGGCTGCTGAGTCAGAGCATGTTCTACGCATAGCTTCCCGAGCACTGGTGAGACACATTCTTTCTTTCCAGCTGTTCTAAGCTCACTGTGTTCTCTGTTGTGCAGCCACGGGAAATCAATTATTTGAGCATCTCATATTAATTTTTACATATTTTGACACCGAGTCATAACTGACTCACTGAAATGATGTTTGTAGTTTTTCACATTGGGATCAGGAATGGAGCCGCTAGTTTGGAGCCAAAGAGGAAAACCCAAGAGGAGATGTATGGATGTAGTGAGGGAAGACTTGCAGATAGGTAGAGGGAGAGTAAAAGATGCACAGAACAAGGAGAGATGGAAGAGGATGATTCATTGTGGTGACCCTTAATATTCCCTTGACTGGTGCACTGTAACCTGGTAGACTGCCCAGATAATTAAAATGTCTGCACCCTCCACTGACAAAAGAGGAGAGACCTCTCATGGTTTGACGAATGCTCCTTGATTTTTTTTTATTTTTTTTTATTTTTTTAACTAAACCATCAAATGATTTGGAGCAGCACAAGTCAACTAAAGGAAAGCACCCTTACAACCAAACCATATTATAGTCAAATAATTCTATATTAACTAGTCATATTTGTATTTATTTAATTTGTAATTTGTATTTGAAAAATGTTCATCATGTCTAATTTTTCCCTCAGTGTTGCCGAAAGCATTATCTTTCACAGTAACCATATACTGTAGAATCACGGAGTTCTGTTGTTCTGTCTATATATATATATATATATATATATATATATATATATATATATAATTTATGATAAACCCTGTATTATATTTCAGGTATAATAAACTAATACTAATTTCTATGCATCATTAGAAGACTCAACCCTGTTTTGTAGCTTTGTTTTTGGATCTCCCGCCTCCCTGAAACTGTGCCAACAATCTGACGAGGCCATCTGCCTCTTTTTTTGTGTGTGTGTGCGTGCGTGCTTGCGTGTGTGTTTTGAGTGGGTCTATCGTAATTCAAAGGTGCAAGGGATTGGATGGATGGAAAAATACTTTGCCCGCTACTCAAAATGGCGTATTTTTGGAATAATGTGTTATTTCTTACTTATTATTACTTATTACTTTGAAACACATCTTATACCCAGGCTCAAGGTTAGGGTTGAGGTTGAAAAAAGTATTATGAATTATCTTTTCATACTGCTGCTTGGCTGCCTCAGTTTAATCCTCTGGCTGCTGTCGGACTGTGTGTGTGCGTGTGTGTGTTTGTGTATTTTCTCAGATGGTTTTCATATCCTCACAGACCAAAGAGGTCGATGAGAGATGACACAGAGGGGCTGGGATCACATGGCAGATGAGCACTACAACCAAACACACCAGATGTTATGGTCTTTATATTTTCATCAAATGTGCGATGGATTGAATACAGTGTTGAATGTTGCAAAGCATCCTTTAGATGAGCAAGTCCTAGCTAAATCTCTTATATTAAGTGTGGAAATTAGAAATTCGATCTCCATCACAACTTATTGTTTTTCTCTCTTTTCACAGCCATCAAGGTGAACTGTCAGGGCTCATGTGGGATCTCCAACAAAGTGAACGACACGTCATGGACTACGGAGGAGCAGTACTTCAACAGCACGTTGTCTGTTGCTGACAAAGGTGATTAGAAGTGTCTTTCTCGCCTTGTTGTTTGCCTTCATTGAACAACCGTAATGTCATTGTATTAAATATGAGTTACTGCAGAATGCACGATCAATTAGTGAATATACCCCACTTTCTAGGCTGTTTTAACACCTTGCAGACAATTCAGCCTAGCTACATCAATAAAAAAAAAATGTCAATGGTCATGCGTCTGCTAGTTGATTTCCATGTTGCACTAAATGAAATGGAAATCACGAGATCCAAGATGATATATTCTTAAAATATGTATACTTTTGTATACCACTAAAATTAGTAGTTGAAGACTTTGGTGGTGTACTTTTGAGCTTTTAGTTTTAATTTGTATTTTTATTTCTAACAATGATCTCTTTATAACAACTGCTTATGGTAAGGTAAAACATTTGGTTGGCTAAATGAAAATGAGTTTTCTTTGTTTTTTTATTCTAAAGGCATTACATTAATAGATTTTTTGAAACTCTGTTTTTTTTAACAATTGTAATAGTAGTAACCGGTAGTAGTTGTAGCAGTACATGTTTAAAAAAAAAAAAAAAGAAACAACACATTTGTAAATCAATGAGAATGAGAGCGATACAACCCAATCAACCCCTCAGTACACTCATAACAGAGCAGCACATAAATAAGGCATGACACAGCCGCTCTCTGTCCTCCCCTTTATCGCTGCAGTTTTTCCGTATCTCAATCTCTTTGGAAAGTGGCCTGCTCTGCCCTGAGGGCTGAGCAATTTAAGCAGAGCGAGACAAGTAGGGTGACAGACTACCACAACAGATAGCACTGCTACGTACTCTTAAGCAAAACAAGCAATGTCCACAATGAACAAAGGATGACTAATGTGGTGCCTGGAAAAGTGATGACAAATGTGAATGTGTAAGTTTCAACTTTTTGTCCTGTCACTATTATCACTTAATGACATACAGGAAATTAGGATCTTTCTTCCCCTAATGCTGCTGTGCAAGTGTGACCTCAGACCATGTGTGTTCTAGCAAGCTGATCACAATAAATGGAGAACATAATAAATTAACTTTCCTATGCCCTGAGGTCATTTTTTTATCACCAGAATTGTGAGTCAATAAAAGATAAATCTCATGTGGTGGTAATACAGCAACGTCATGATGTACTATACTGTACTCTAACGTGCGATTCTTTCATTGGGGTTTGCAACTCCTAATTTTCCGCAATCCACGATGTCACAGATTAGTCAGTCAGATATCAGCTGCAACCTGGTGCCACCTTTTGAAAGAAGGAGCCAAGGCGGGAAGCACAGTAGAATACTGAGCAGGAAACCAACTTCTTTATCAACTTGAATTTCATGCCATTGATAATACGCATCCTCATCTTTTGCTCCTGGACAGCTACATAAAAGAAAAAGGCCACAGTTATGGGTTTATGTTCACACATTGCTATCTGTCTACCTATTCATACACCATGATGCACATGAATAAAAGCAATCTAAAGCCTAAAGAATGTACTTACAGGAAAAGGCATCATAACACCAAGTTAAAATATGGACCCAGATTTCCATTTGACTGTCATGTGAGATAATGATACATTTGTATTTTATTCACTTAACTCCTGTTTCAGAAGTCCCAGGTGTGGGCTATAGTACAATTGTAGTAAACATGATGCAAATGACCTCTCTCGCACAGCACAGCACAACACACACGGACACGCGCGCGCACACACACACACACACACACACACGGTAACCCCGCTTTATGAAATACACTCATTGGAAAAAGTGGCATGTCATGCGGAGAGATATATTACGCTCTGACTTAAATGAGCTGTCATCTCTCTAGAGGACTGTTAATTATCTAATTGGCTCGAGGTGTTTGCATTGTGGTGGTAATGTATTGTAAAAGTCAAAATCCTGCTCTTGCCAATTCAGTTAAAATTGCAACTGTGCAAAATGGCATTAGCATGCTGTACACGTTCTTAGCTCCTTGTTTAAAGACTGGTGAATTTCTAAGGCCATATGAAAACTAAAAAGTGTTTTGGAAAATGAAAACATTATCGAAATGGCGTAAACACTGAATTCCACAACTTTTCATTTTGTGCGCAATGCGTGAAGTAAATCACATTTATTCAAGATTAAAATAACTGTATCCTGAAAAAGTAATGGGAAAAAGGCAGAGGGGGTTGTTCTTATGCTTCTGTGTATAAAGATTGCCTCAAATACTCAAGCAGACGGGTATAATGCACTGAGTCTTTGTAGTTTTGTCATCATTAAAATCCAAACTAAGCCATTATTGTTCTATGATCCATTAGGCCAGGTGCTTAAAAGGATGCTGACTCCAAGTTGTACTGGTGCAGAAAAACGCATTCATTCCCGGGTCGATTTTTGCTTTGCTTTTTTAAATCATTGATTAACTTAGCTTAGAAATGCTTGGCCAGCTATGTGTTTCAGTCATTACTCACTGGCCTATTAATGGCCCTTGTTGGCTAGTTTCAGTTGATAGCGGTTCACTTCAAACAACTTATCAGTTTATCTGTGTTTTGAACAACAAAACCTCTTTGTCAGTGAAACTCAATCCCACTGGGAAAGTAGGCATGGCGCTACCTGAAAATCTAATGTTTGCATGTGGGTACAATCATAAAGGAACTAACGCTTATGCTTCTCTTTAAACCAGCAAATGATTTTCCCTTTTTCGTGTGTGTGAATTAATTTTAGTTGTGTATGCTCTGTGCCGTAAGTGATAAATCTTTTTTTTTTTTTTTTTTTTTCCACAGGGACTCTCGCAGCAGGCGAACACAATTTCCCTTTCCAGTTTCTCATCCCAGGTGTGAACTTCCTTTCAAAGATTTGTTTAACTGCATTGTTCTTTAGGGGACATCTTTAGTTCTTTAATTGTTTCATGGGTTTTTATTTGAAATCCAGGCCAACTGATGATAAAAAAAAACAGATTCTTACAGGTGTGTGTGTGCGTGTACAACCCCAATTCCAATAAAGTTGTGACGTTGTGTTAAACATAAATAAAAACTGAATACAATGATTTGCCAATCATGTTCAACCTATATTTAATTGAATACACTACAAAGACAAGATATTTAATTTTCAAACTGATCAACTTTATTGTTTTTTAGCAAATAATCATTAACTTAGAATTTTTTTCAAAAACCGACATCAATGTGTAAAGGATATCACCACATGGGCTCAGGAACACTTCAGAAAACCAATGTCAGTAAATACAGTTCGGCGCTACACCCATAAGTGCAACTTGAAACTCCACTATGCAAAGCAAAAGCCATTCATCAACAACACCCAGAAACGCCGCCGGCTTCTCTGGGCCCGACCTCATCTAAGATGGACTGATGCAAAGTGGAAAAGTGTTCTGTGGCCCGACGAGTCCACATTTCAAATTATTTTTGGAAATTGTGGACATCGTGTCCTCCGGGCCAAAGAGGAAAAGAACCATCTGGACTGTTATGGACGCAAAGTTAAAAAGCCAGCATCTGTGATGGTATGGGGCTGTGTTAGTGACAATGGCATGGGTAACTTACACATCTGTGATGTGTAAGTTATTAATGCTGAAAGGTACATACAGGTTTTGGAGAAACATATGCTGCCATCCAAGCAACATCTTTTTCATGGACGCCCCTGCTTATTTCAGCAAGACAATGCCAAACCACATTCTGCACGTGTTACAACAGCGTGGCTTCGTAGTAAAAGAGTGCGGGTACTAGACTGGCCTGCCTGCAGTCCAGACCTGTCTCCCATTGAAAATTTGTGCCGCATTATGAAGCGTAAAATACGACAACGGAGACCCCGGACTGTTGAACGGCTGAAGCTGTACATCAAGCAAGAATGGGAAAGAATTCCACCGACAAAGCTTCAACAATTAGTGTCCTCAGTTCCCAAACGTTTATTGAATGTTGGTAAAAGAAAAGGTGATGTAACACAGTGGTAAACCCTGTCCCAGCTTTTTTGGAACGTGTTGCAGCCATAAAATTCCAAGTTAATGATTATTTGCTAAAAACAATAAAGTTTATCAGTTTGAACATTAAATATCTTGTCTTTGTAGTGTATTCAATTTAATATAGGTTGAACATGATTTGCAAATCATGGGGTTGTAAGTGGCGTGGCGATTCCTGGTAAGGAACTGTGGAATTAATTTATGTCTTATCTCTACATGGCCCTTAACATGCGCCTTCTAAACTCTGTTAAAGCGTGATTCTGCAAGTAACCTCAAGCTCAACGGAAGATACTTAGTTACAATGCAGTTTGCTATATCACAAACACACTTGGCGTGGGCTGAGGCCCAAGGGCTTTGGTTTATTTTTAGTCCCTCTCCTGTTGTGCAGTCGGGGTTTAATTGGTCGTCATGCCCCCTTGCTTTTGCTCGCCCCCTCTCATGCTCTCTGACGGAAAGACTTTGCATAAGAAGAGCCAGTGGGAGATTTTTAGCAAGTGTCAAAGTGGAATAAACCCTTCCTCGAGCTGTCCATTTGTATGTATGAGCACATAATATTAACACAAAGTGCAACCTCCAAAGGCGGCACGGTGGACGACTGGTTAGCACATCTGCCCCACAGTTATGAGGACCCAGGTTCAAATTCGGCCCCGCCTGGGAGGAGTTAGCATGTTCCCCCCGTGCATGCGTCAGTTTTCTCCGGGTACTCCGGTTTCCTCCCACCTCCCAAAAACATTAATAATTAATTAAGTTAATTGAAGACTATAAATTGCCCATAGGTGTGAATGTGAATGTGAATTGTTGCTTGTCTATATGTGCCCTGCGATTTGATGGTGACTAGTTCCTTGTGTACCCTGCCCCTCGCCCGAAGATAGCTGGTTTAGGCTCCAGCACGACCGCAACCCTGGCTACGATAAGCGGTATGGAAACTGGATGGATAGATGGATGGAACCTCCAAAGTGAAACACATATAGTTACGTGACACTGGTTGACTATTCTCAATTAATTTCAACAACAACAAAAATATTGTAAGGGCAGTCTGCCCTGCGACATATCCTGGTTGTGCCCAGTCGCTAACTCAAAGTCAGTTAGGTTGGGCTTTAGTTCACCCGCAAAGGACAAGCTCTACAGAAAATGGATGAAAATAATATAATCGGAATTCATTTGTAGCTTTAGTAATGCCACAGGAAAAGTTTCATGTCACAGTTTTACATTCCTTTACAAATATAAATTACAGTTAGCCACTGTGCAAGGTGGTTTCTGAGAGATACTGTCACCTAATGTCGTTTTATTTGTATTGCTGGAATGAAAGTGTTATGTAGTGTATAATAGGTAGAATCTGCTTGGCAAAATGTATATAAAGTCCTGTAAAAAAGTATTGGCCCCTTCTTAAATTTTTATATATTTGCATAGTTTCCCCACTTCAATGTTTAAGAACATCAAGCAAATGTACTGTAAATATCAGACAAATATAACCCAAGTGAACTTAAAAAACTGTGTTTAAATGGTCATTTCATTTATTAAGGAAAAATCTACTCAGTTACCTGGCCCTGTGTGAAAAAGTAATTACCCCCCTTGTTAAATCATGAATTAATTGTAGCTAATCATAATTTTTGTTTAATTTTCACTGATCACACCCAAGCCTGATTACTTCCAGACATGTTCAGCCAAGAAATCACGTAAACAGAATCTGTCCTGACAAAATCAAGTCGGACAAAAGATGTAAAAAAGCTGCAACAAGATGACAGGATCCAAAAAAATTCCAGAACAGTCACGAAATAAAGTAATTGATATCAATCAGTCTCGAAAGGGTTACAAAGTCATTTAAGATTTAAGATTTAAGATTTAAGATTTCAGCAAACCATTATCCTCACATGGAGAAAAAAATGGAACAGTTGTGAACCTTTCCAGGAGTGGCCAGCCTACAAAGATTACCCCGAGAGAACAGCAATGACTCATCCAGGAGTCAACAAAGGAACTCAGGACAACTTCTAAAGAACTGCAGGCCTCCTTTCGCTCAGTAAAGGTCAGTGTTCATGACACAACAATAAGGATGAGACTGGGCAAAAATGGCATCCATGGCAGAGCTCCAAGGCAAAAAGCACTGCTGACCAAAAATAACATAAAGGCTTGTTTTTTGCAAAAAAAAAAAAAAAAAAACATCAGCATGATTATGAAGACTTTAGGGAGAATATTATAAGGACTGACGAGATGAAAGTTGAGCGCAGCATTTCAGAAAAAGAATATCATACCAACAGTCCAACATGGTGGTGGTAGTGTGATGGTCTTGGGCTGCCTAGCTCCTTCAGGACCTGGACAACTTGCTGTGATTCATGGAACCATGAATTCTGCTCTTTAACAGAAAAGAAGGAGAATATGACCCCAAGCTGAAGCGCACTTGGGTTCTGCAGCAGGATAACGATTCAGTTATAGAAAACACTTGATTTCATGGCCCAAGCAGTTATTAGGTTTAGGGGGCCATTACTTTTTCACACTGGGCCAGGTAACTTAATTATTTTTTTTCCCCTTAATAAATGAAATCACCATTTAAAAACAGCATTTTAAGTTCACTTGGGTTATATTTGTCTGATATTTACGGTACATTTGTTTGATTATCTTAAACATTAAAGTGGGGAATATATGCAAAAATATAAGATTTTGAGAATACCTTTTCATGGCACTATAGATACAGATATAATGGAGATTTTTTATTTGTACTGTATTCATTGTGTGGCCAGGCAATGCAACCCTATGGGGGGCACAAGCCAGTGCAAACTGTAGGCCAGTCCCAAGCCCGGATAAATGCATAGGGCTGTGTCAGGAAGGCCATCTGTCTTAAAACTTTGCCAAACAAATATGAGCGTACCGGATCATTCGTGGCCTGGGTTAACAATGTCCGCTACCGGCGCCGTTTACCTACAGGGCGTTGGTGGAAATTCAGCTACTGTGGGTTGAAGATGGAGTGGTGGAAAGCAGGTTCTTAGGCAGAAAGATAAGCATAAAGCACAGAGCCTAGAACTAAATGTGGGGAATTTGAATGTTGGGACTATGACAGGAAAAGCTTGGGAGTCGGTTAACATGATGGTTCGGAGAAAGTTTGATATATAATGTGTCCAGGAGAGCAGGTGGAAAGGCAGTAAGGCTAGAAGTTTAAGGGCAGGGTTTAAATTATTTTACCATGGTGTAGATCACAAGAGAAATGAAGTAGCGATTATTTTAAAGGAAGAGTTAGCTAAGAATGTCTTAGGGGTGAAAAGAGTATCAGATTGAGTGATGAGGCTGAAACTTGAAATTGAGGGTGTTATGTATAATGTGATTAGTGGCTATGCCCCACAGGTAGGATGTGACCTAGAGGTGAAAGAGAAATTCTGGAAGGAGCTAGATGAAGTAGTTCTGAGCCTCCCAGACAGAGAGGGACTCGTCATTGGTACAGATTGTAATCGACATGTTGGTGAAGGAAACAGGGGTGATGAAGAAGTGATGGGTAAGTACGGTATCCAGGGAAGGAACTTGGAGGGACAGACTTTGAATAAAGGATGGAAATGGCTGTAGTGAACACTTTCGTCCAGAAGAGGCAGGAACATAAGGTGACAGAGGTAGAAGCACGCAGGTAGGTCACTGACTGTAAGGTAGTGGTCGCAGAGAGTGTGGCTAGACAACATAGGATGGTGGTGTGTAAGATGACTCTGGTGGTGGGGAGGAAAATTAAGAAGACAAAGGCAGAGCAGGGAACCATGTGGTGGAAGCTGAAAAAGGAAGAGTATTGTGTGGCTTTTCGAGAAGAGGTGAGACAGGCTCTTGGTGGACGGAAGGAGCTTCCAGAAGACTGGACTACTACAGTCAAGGTAATCAGAGAGGCTTGAGACTACTTGGTGAATCTTCTGGTAGGAAAGGGGAGAAGGAGACTTGGTGGCGGAACCACAAAGTACATAAAATCACACAAGGTAAGAGGTTAGCTAAGAAGAACTGGGACACTGAGAGGACTGAGAAGAGGAGAAAAGAATACATGGAGATGCAATATAGGGTGAAGATAGAGGTGTCAAAGGCCAAACGAGACACATGATGACATGTATGCCAGGTTGGACATTAAAGAAGGAGAAAAAAATCTATACAGGTTGGCCAGACAGAGGGATAGCGATGGGAAGGATGTGCAGCAGGTTAGGGTGATAAAGGATAGAGATGGAAATATGTTGACTGGTGCCAGTAGTGTGCTGGATATATGGAAAGAATACTGAGGAGTTGATGAATGAGGAAAACGAGAGAGGAGGAAGGGGAGAAAAGGCGAGTGTTGTGGACCACAAAGTAGCAATGATTAGTACAGGTGAAGTTAAAAATGCACTAAAGAGAATGATAAATGAAAAGCTAGTTGGTTCTAATGACATACCTGTGAAGGTATGGAAGCATCTTGGAGAGGTGGCTGTGGAGTTTTTGACCAGCTTGTTCAACAGAATGCTAACAAGTGAGTAGATGCCTAAGGAATGGAGTAAAAGTGTGCTGGTTCTCATTTTTAAGAGCAAGGGTGATGTGCAAAGTTGTGGGAACTATAGCTGAATAAAATTGAAGAGCCACACGATTAAGTTACGGGCAAGAGTAGTGGAGACTAGATTCAGGACAGAAGTGAGTGTTTGCGAGCAACAGCATGGTTTCCTTCCCGAGAAAGAGTACCACAGATGCATTATTTGCATTGAGGGTGTTGATGAAGAAGTACAGAGAAGGTCAGAAAGAGCTACATTGTGTCTTTGTAGGTATAGAGAAAGCCTATGACAGAGTAAATAGAGAGGAACTGTGGTACTGCATGTGGAAGTCTGAAGTGGCAGAGAAGTATCTTGGAATAGTACAGGACATGTATGAGGGCGGCAGAACAGCAGTGAGGTGTGCTGGAGGTGGGACTGCATCAGGGATCAGCCCTGAGCCCCTTCTTGTTTGCAGTGGTGATGGATAGGCTGACAGATGAGGTTAGACTGGGATCCCAGTGGACCATGATGTTTGCAGATGACATTTTGATCTGCAGTGAAAGCAGGGAGCAGGTGAATGAACAGTTAGAAAGGTGGAGGCTTGCACTGGAAAGGAAAGGAATGAAGATTAGCTGAAGTAAGACAGAATATATGTGCATGAGTGAGAGGTGTGGAGGGGGAAAAGTGAGGCAACAGGGAGAAGAGATAGCGAGGGTTGAGGACTTGGGGGTCAACAGTCCAGAGCAATGGTGAGTGTGGTAAAGAAGTGAAGAAACGGGTCCAAGCAGGTTGGAACGGGGGGAGGAAGGTGTCAGGTGTGTCACGTGACAGATGTCTCTGCTAGGATGAAGGGCAAAGTCTATAAGACCATGATGTACGGATTAGAGACAGTGGCACTGAAAAAACAACAGGAAGCAGAGCTGGAGGTGGCGGAAATGAAGATGTTGAGGTTGTCTCTAGGAGTGACCAGTTTAGATAAAATTAGAAATGAACTCATCAGCGGGAGAGCCAAGGTTAGATGTTTTGGAGACAAAGTTAGAGAAAGCGGACTTCGATGGTTTGGATACGTCCAGAGGAGAGATAGTGAGTATATTGGTAGAAAGATGAAGACCTTATATGGTAGCGTTACAAAGCACACAAATGCGTAATGTATGTAGGTATGATACTTGTTTTTTGGCAATATATAGGTTCGTACTATTTACCCCTAATATCCCTAGTTTCATCCGCTCTTCTTTATTGCCTCATATGCATCCTTTTTCTCCATGTAGGGCACTATGATTGTCCAAAGTTGAGGTATCAGGTTATTTTGGCTGGGTCATTTTTCTATGAGACAACAATGAAAACACAAAAATAAGAAGAGGGTGCTGGCTGAGAAACTTCAAACAAGGATGCTTAATGCAAGAATGAAGTTAGAAGATACAATGATTGATGATCTAGCTCCGTAGGGACATAGATTATAGGAAGAGAGGTAAATGAAAGGGTGACACAAAGGGGTGCTCGTCTCTAGAATTTGTTACTCCTAGACCTACATGTATCGCTGCATCCTCTCTCCCAACATACTGTACAGTATGTAGATGGCAGACGTTTTGCGAGTTGATCTAACTTTGAACTCAAATTAAACCACTGACAAACATTCATTATGAAAAAAGGTCTTGGATGTATTTGAAAGGTGAGACAATGTTTTACGTCGGTAAAGTCTTAAAACCTTTACTTATCAAAACATTTCACCCAATAGCAACCTGTAATTGTAGTCTGCATGCAAACGCAATGCTTTGAGTATCCATGTGTAGCATCTCTCCAGGCAATTTTAGTCTGCTGCTTACTCTGTTTCTGCTGCCAGGCTGTCTGCACGACGACTGCAGCCACCTGTCTCTCCTGGTTAATTCTTATTGACATCAGCAGCAGACTTGTCCCTGGAGAAACTTCTCAATGAGGAACAGGCTTGAAGGAAAACAATAGATGGCAAAGGGTGTGGCTCAGCTTTTTTTTCCAAACCCTACCCATAACACTGTAGGACAATTATTTGTAAAGATAAAACAAAATTTTACCTTCCATCCATCCATCCATTTTCTGTGCCGCTTCTCCTCACTAGGGTCGCGGGAGTGCTGGAACCTATCCCAGCTATCATTGGGCAGGAGGCGGGGTACACCCTGAACTGGTTGCCAGCCAATCGCAGAAATTTTACCTTGTATGTTAAATTATACATTCATTGCCCTCAAGTCTTTTCTTTCTGTTTCCTTCAATATTCTTGTCTTGAGTCACAAACATGAAGCTGAGACAAAATATGCCGAAATCTTCCTAAATATCTCCTTATATTTTGAAAAAAGTTCTAACGACTGCATTTTTAAAGATTAAAAGTATTAAAATTCCTTTTTTCTCTGGCATTCCGTCAGCCGCAGCACCATCTTCTTTCGAAGGACCGTTTGGAAAGATTATTTACCGTGTGAAAGCTGCCATTGACACACCTCGCTTTGCCAAGGACTACAATGCCCAGAGGCCCTTCTACCTTCTCAACCTGCTCAACCTTAATGAGTTGCCGGACATTAATGTAAGTGCACATCTTATTAAACAAACATTAACCTTTACCTGGGATTGACGCTTATTTGATTTCACATCTGAGCAAGATCACAGGGTAGCTCCTGTTTACGCGTTTGCCTCGCAGTAAAGGTTTCTGGGTTTGAATCGGCTCTGCCCTTATTGTGTGGCATTTGCATGTTCTCCCTGTGCTTGCATTGACAGTTCTAAGTGTACCTCACCTTTTATTCAGTCAGCTGGGCATGGCTCTGCCTTTCCTCAGATCCTGAAAAAAAACGATATGCTGCTGGGTGAATGGATGAATACTGTCAGTTTCGTGGTACTCTAAATCATGAGTGTTAAACAAATTTTTGTCGCGGGCCACATTGTCGGTACGGTTTCCCTCAGAGAAAATCTATAAATGTTTCATCGCCTTATATATACCCAAAAATGATGGATAACTTGTTTTCAAATCAAAAGTCAAGGATAATAGTTTGTCCAACTATTGTACAAGTTACTGTAAAAAGAGTTTGGTAACAACAACAAAAATGCTTGCAATATCTCAACATGATTATTTATTACATATTACGATGTGAAATTTTGGTACAGATTTTAGCAAGAATCATGGAAGTCGACGCAAATGATTTGCTTTCGCCGGCCACGCAAAATGATGTGGCCACTGGGCTGCGGGTTTGATATGCCTGCTATTTGGTTTTATTATATCCACTTCAAGCGGCAAGGTGGGCGACTGGTTAGAGCGTCTGCCTCACAGTTCCGAGGACCGGGGTTCAATCCCCGGCCCCGCCTGTGTGGAGTTTGCCTGTTCTCTCCGTGCCTGCGTGGGTTTTCTCCGGGCACTCCGGTTTCCTCCCACGTCCCCAAAACATGCATGGTAGGTTGATTGAAGACTCTAAATTGCCCATAGATGTGAATGTGAATGCAAATGGTTGTTTGTTTGTATGTGCCCTGCAATTGGCTGGCAACCAGTTCAGGGTGTACCCCGCCCCCTGCCCGATGATAGCTGGGATAGGCTCCAGCACTCCCGCGACCCTTGTGAGGATAAGCGGCTCAGAAAATGGATGGCTGGATGGATTATATCAACTTCATACTCTTTACTAGCAACCCTTTATTGCTCAGTGACTGTTTTTTTTTGTCAATATCTTTATGTCTCATTTTTGTCAAAACTTCAAATAAACACTAACGTAACACAGATAAAGTTAATGAAAACTCACCCCATGACAATCTGAAAAGTACTGTATTCCTGTAGACGTCATTGCCTCCGATGAAATAAGACGTCCGTCGACGTTTTTTTCATCGTTGTCCTTTGCCAGTCACTTTGATTTTGCAGCAGTCAGATTTGTGCTGACACAACCACGAGTTCTTCGGTAATGCGTCTTCATTCAATCGACAACAAACAGAGATTCCAAAATTTGCAGCAACGATTACTCGTACTTAAAATGCGAAAGAGGCTGCATAAGTAGCCATGTGGCTCCTTTCAAACTGGTACCTGATTGGCTGACTGTCGCATCCCCACACCCCAACACTGATTACTGTATAGCTCATACAAATAAAAGGATGCTGCTCAAGGAATTACGTCCACATGTTTGGCTGACACTGCTGTGCTGACTTCCAGTTGATCCCGGGCTGGCCGAAATTGACATGAGCTTGACATGTTTGCTTTCAATAATATGTTGCAGTACACAATCATTCAACTTTCTTCTCTGTCTCTGCAGCACATGAGCTACGCTGTTACCACTAAGAAATTTAACTACCTTTTGGTCAAGTCTGGGACCCTTATGCTGAAAGCAAGAAGTGACCTCAGGGGCTACATTCCCGGTCAGGTGATCAAGTTAGCCACTGAGATCCACAACAAGTCTGGGAAAGACACAGGATGTGTCCTGGCAAGTCTCATACAGGTAAAGCCTGAAGCCCTGAACTCTCCAAAGGAATTGAACACACTGGTCAACAACAAATTTGTTGTCTAAGATTTTTTTAGCTGATTTAGGACAATTTTGACGTGCTGAATCCAAATATCACATTGCTTTTGCTCAATCAGGTCAACTTTTACGATACTTACATACTATATTACTTTACTATATTAACTACGGCCACGTTTTTGTTAATATTGTACATGCATTTTAAAATAGATGGAAGTTCAGGCCCTGAATTTTGAACAATGATGACGTAACATTCAATTTACAGCTACTTGCATTTATCAATGTCTACAATTCAATTTACAATAAACAGAAGTTCTAAAAAGTTTGTAAAATTTGATTAATAAACAATTTGGCATAAAAAGCCTAACCCGAGGAAGAGAAACGGATTAAGCGATGCGAAATAGTCCTAAATCAGTGGGGGGAAAAAAAGACAGTTTAAACATTTTTTTTGTAATCCACTGTAATATTTCTGAAATGTTTGACACTTTGTCCCCGAAACCTCAAATCTTCATTGTTATGTTAACACCGAAAAAATGTCATCAGTGTAAGTTCAAATGCCAATTGAACTAGTTGTGATTTCCTTGATCATGTTTAACCCAGCAATGAGCTGCAGAGATGTGTGACAGGGGTTTGCAACAACTGTCACATTGTTATGTTTACTGCTTTGTTTTTCCTTTTGGTACCAGAGAGTGACCTATAAGACCAAGCGGCAAGTGTTTGACCTCCGAACCATTGCAGAAGTGGAGGGAGCCGGAGTGAAGGCAGGAAAACACGCTGAGTGGAGAGAACAGATCATTGTCCCACCTCTTCCTCAGTCAGCGCTGACTGGCTGCAGCCTCATAGATATTAACTATTTCATTCAGGTTTGTGGGTCTGACTGTTCATGCTTAGTATATTTGTGAGTTTATTGAAATTGCCCATTGCACTCATTTTAGCTTGCCTGTTACTAATAAAATACATAAATAAATTATTGGACAAAAAGTGACAATTATTTGCATGGTCACACAATTTTAGATACTTTTTCTTTATCATAGGCTTTCCAATCATCACTCATATTAGATACTGACCCAGTGAAAGCTTTCATTTTATTAAAACAGACATAGACACATTAGTGTGGGATCAATATTTTCAGTGCAGTCTTTAAAAGTATCAATAAAGTCCCTTCGTTCAGACATTTATAGCATCATTAAACAGTTAAGAATATTCTTAAAATTGTACCATTTTGCAGACTGTGGTAATGTGATTCAGTTACCATGGTGTATACTGTATTCTCTCGCTACCTGATATGGTAATTATCAGCAAAATAAAAGCCATTTAATAAGCAATTGATTCAAAAATGATGAAGCTACAATGCAATGTTGTTGTTTGAGATTTTCATTTTACTGTAGATTATCTTATAAATCTGATTTTTCTTTTTTTTTTGTATTACTTATTTGATTGTCCGAAGGAAAGAAATTACAGTACATAATTGTTTGTGGTCACAGGTTGCATTAAAATCTCCAGATACGGTTGTCATTCTGCCCATCTACATTGGGAACATTGCCATGAACTTGTCTCCTGCGAGGACTGTACCTCCCAGTCCAGATCGCTGCAGCGTGGCCGTTGCACCCAATGCAGCAGGGGTGACACCCAGTGCCCCTCCGGTTGAGGACGATGAAGAGTTGTGTGCAGGTGCTGCGGCCAGCGAAGAGATCCCCACAAAGAGTCATTCTCAGCAAGATCCCTCTGGTCAGCCTGTCACCATGTCGCCGAGCGCTTTCAGCCACGCACCCAGCGCAGTGCTGCCTCCTGGCCGCAGGCAGCCCGACACTTCCGCCCCCTTGTTCTGTGTTTCAACTGGGGCCACCATACCTTTTTTCACTGAGGGAGACCCCACACCTGTTCCCACTTCCTGTTCGCTCATCTTGCCTCCAGAGTACAGCAGCTGGGACTATCCTCATGGTAAGTAAGCAACAGAGCAATAGATATATGCTTGGAAATATCACTTTGTTGCAAGTTGTTGCATTTGATTTCCCTTAATGTGTCAAAAGAGGAAATTGATTTGGTTCATTGCTACAGGGTGGCGCGGTGAGCGACTGGTTAGCACATCTGCCTCACAGTTCTGAGGACCGGGGTTCAACTCCCGGCCCCGCCTGTGCTGAGTTTGCATGTTCTCCCCGCCCGTGCCTGTGTGGGTTTTCTCCGGGCACTCCGGTTTCCTCCCACATCCCAAAAACATGCATGGTAGGTTGTTTGGAAACTCTAAATTGCCCTTAGATGTAAATGTGTGCGCGAATGGTTGTTTGTCTCTATGTGCCTTGCGATTGGCTGCCGACCAGTTCAGGCTGTACCCCGCCTCTCGCCCGAAGATAGCTGGGATAGGCTCCAGCACGCCCGTGACCCCAGTGAGGATAAAGCGGTACAGAAAATGGATGGATGGATGATTGCTACAGTTCATGTAGCCCTACAGTGACTATAAAAAGTCTATTTGTATTTGCTTTTGTTTTGCTTTGTTTGACTCTGCTGTGTGCTGCTAGATGAGCATTGCAAATGAGAACTTCACTTTTTACTGTTGTGCCATATTTTATCCACTTGAAAATGACTGTATTCACTGTGTTCCATGTTATATTTAATATTTAATATTTAATATTATATATATATATATATATACACACACACACACTTGTCCCACTTCTGCTTCCTCCTTCCTCCTTCGCCGTTCGTGGCGAATCTTTGTTAACCGAATAGTAAATAGTATTTCAAGTGTCCTATTCAGCATCATACTTTTTTTGTGTAGTTTGTTTCAACCTCTCTGAATAACTCATAAAAGTAACGCAATATGGTATTCTATTTGGTTTATATGTCTGTGTCACAGAGCCTCCAACAGCTTATGAAGAAAGCTGCAGTAGCACCAACTTCAGTTGAAACAGTAGACAATAGACGAAACGAGTGATGAAGCAACTTCTCTGAATGACTCACGTGTGTAACGCAATATGTCATCCTTTTTTGTTTGTATGTCTGTGTAACAGAGCCTCCACCCACTTATGAAGAAAGCTGCAGTAGCGCCGACTTCAGTTTAAACAGTGAACAATAGAAGAAGTGGATAATAAAGCACCGCCCATACTGTAGCTCTGGATCATGGAAATACCCTGGGTGAAAACAGGACCAACTCCAAAACCTCAAAGATTAATGTGTCCTCGACATGTAAAAAGAGATTGTCTTATTGTGAAAATAAGAAAAGTATATTGATCGCGTATCCGATC
The DNA here is from genome assembly GCF_024500385.1 of Phyllopteryx taeniolatus. NCBI lineage: Eukaryota > Metazoa > Chordata > Actinopteri > Syngnathiformes > Syngnathidae > Phyllopteryx > Phyllopteryx taeniolatus. The sequence goes on from NC_084516.1 coordinate 18,071,332, forward strand.
AGGCAGTTATGGACAGAGCAACTTAACACCTAAAGGTGCTAAAATGAAGATTTTAAAAAACTCTTATCTGCTTCAAGGTTAACCAATGTGAACCCAGTTTTTCTGTGCTTGAATTGGCACATTGAAGCCAAACAGCAGGTCAGAGTATCCTGAAGTAACCTGGACAAACTGCTAGCCGAGACTCGAGAGTTCCGTCTGGGGTCTTACTTGCTCACATGGGCAGCGTAACAATGGAGTAACTGGAATCACGATAAGTGGCCTCACCTGAAGGGGTGCTTTGTGAGTGGACCGCAAATCGACTGTAGATGGGCCTGACCGTGACAAGCACCATATGAGAGAGAACAGACCTAAAGGCTGCTTCGGCTGCCTTTGGAAGCGCTTGTTCCCCTGGAGAAAATATGTCCCGTCGCTGGGCTTCATCAATCATCAGCACCCACAGAGGAATTTGGATCACATTCATAATCACAGCTAGCACGACCTCAGCTGAACTCCCAGTTTGACCTGGGTTTGTACTGCCGACTTCGACTCAGCTGCATTGGAGGAGGTGGACGCGGATCACGCGAGGGGAGACCCTCATCACCGGTGGATGAGTTAGTAAATAAGCTCGCAGGCAGGATCACCAGAATTCAACCAAAGCTGCAAAAGGCTTTGAACTTCTTTTTCTGGTAAATGTTGTGTGCCCGAGGTGTGACAGTATGTGGCACTGAGGCTGGTATTGCAACCCATTCCTGTAGTCACAGTGAGTAGTGTGTCTGAATTCACAGCACATCATTAATCAAATGCTGTCGTTGGTTGTCTTTTGCATTTGTAATATTCCAAAAACTTGTAAGACTTGAGTACTTATGAAACCAGTTTCCTGTGCAGGGTGGCAGGACATAGCCTTAAAGATGGGGTGAGGAGTTCAAACCCTCATAAGATGCTCACAGTCGAGACTCTCCTCTCTCAGTTCGATATGACCAATGTTGCAATGACTGTGTCATCTCGTTGTGATGCTCCCTAAGCACCTCTCAACGGAGGTGTCCCAACATGCCCGGATGGTAGAAGACCCCTCAGTACGCTCAGAATACACTGGAGGGATTGCATCCTGTCTTTAAACAAGCAGAACTCAATCCCCTTGAAAATATAGCCATAGGTGGGAGCTTTAGTAGTTGTTTTTCTAAATGTGCTCTATGATTGGTTTGCAACCAGTCCAGGGTGCATGCTGGCTCTCGCCCAAAGTCATCTGAAATAGGCTCCAGCTAACTTGCGACTATAAAGGACAAGCGGTATACGTTTCCCAAGACGTCAAGAACTGCCATGTTGGAGGTCGACTCATTGTTTCGTACTGGTGCTTATTGAGTATTCGAATGGAAAATTCTCCTGTTCTCAGCCACCAACTTGGCAAACAAACGAATACTATTCATTCATCTTCGATTTCGCTTATCCTCCCAAGGGTCGCGGGCGTGCTGGAGCCTATCCCAGCTATCTCCGGGCGAGAGGCGGGGTACACCCAGAACTGGTCGCCAGCCAATTGCAATTTTTTGATCCCCCAAAAAAAAAAAAAAAACTATCGAAAAATCTATAGAAAATTGTTGGATGAATTTTAAATTTATGCACAAAATAATTGGACATTAACTTCAGACACAATATGGCTTGAAACATTTGTTGTTTACCTATTGGAACCTGCTTCAACCTGTGTTTAAGTCAAGTTAATTTTCCCTTCTTTCACTTTCATTTTGCATGTATTTATCCTGTCATCATACTAATGACACGCATCAATCAAAGTTCTGGGATGACTGATTTTAGTTAACGATGTGAAACACAACAGACTTTTGGGAGCGAGCTAAAGACCTGCTGATCTGAATGTATGTGTGTGTTTTTTATGTTATTTGTATTTTTGATTATGTAATTTATTTCTTCCTGTGTGAATTTAGACAAATCTCAGCACTATTTTATGACTTAAGCATCGAATGTTGCCATGTGATTTTCAACTATGGTATGTCCTAAAACAAAGTGGTTTTACCATGAGTAAAATGGCGATGGTACATTTGTCAGCATTATGGTGAATGCATGCCTTATACAGTAGTACTGTTCTGGGTGCCGTCATCCACTGTTGGAACATTTGATGGAGTTACTCCCTCTCTGTCGGAGTAGGTCAGGGTGTGCTCCTGTAGCTTCATGTGGACTATGCCAAATGCACTTCATGCATACAAATGTTGCTTCAAAGCAGGGGTGTCCAAACCTCTTCCCTTCAAGGGCCACATAGAGAAAAATCGATGCAAGGGCCACTTAGAAATTGTTCAAATTTAATTTATTGAACAAACTAAAATCAAGCAATTACACTGTACAGGGTTTATTTATTAGTTATTTTGAAAAAATGCTTCGTCACAGATTTCCATTAAAGATGATAAGTCTTTAGTTGAGCCAATAGTTTAGGATTTTTCAAAATTTGGGGGCCAGCCCTGGACCCCACAAGAGTAAATCCTCCCCTGCATTGAACAGCGGCCCAAATCCTATCCCCACATTCAGAACCAAAACGATAGGAATCTGTTTTTAAAGCAGTACTTGTCCTTTCGGATCGTTTATGTGATATATTCACAAATCGGACCTTGACAAGGAGCAGAAAGTGGAGTTTTTTTGCTGTGGAAAATGAATTACTAAACCTCTATTCACCACAATGTAATGAAGAGAAATGTTTTTAGTTGTAAATAGTTTATTTGCATCTTAGCATAACTAGAAAAGCTGTATATATAACCAATGTATTAATATTTGTGGTAGTTTCCATTAACCGCAACCCCCTCCCCACCCATTGGATGTCGCATCAACAACCTCACACCCGTTTTTTGCCACTCACACTAGATGCCCACTTCCACCCTTTTTTTCAACAAAGTGTAATTTGCTGTCTGTGCATATACTGTGGGCCACTGGAAAATGGGTGACGGGCCGCAAATGGGCCCCCGGGCCATAGTTTGAATACCCTTGCTTTAAAGCTTCAACACAAAACCGATAGTCTCTTACACCTGCTGGAAATGCTGTCGGAAATGTGTGCAATTCCCAGCAGAAGTTTGATCAGCAAAAAAGGATTTTACATTGCCTTCCCTGTTTTTTCTTGTAATCTTCTTGACCAAAGGGTACAATAGCTTTATGATTAATCACATTTTTGTGCTGTTTTTATAATCATCCTTCCTCACATATTGAGAAGTGGTATCTGGGTTTTTTGTTGTTGTTGTTTTTTTCTGATTATTATGTTTTACTTGTAACTGGTTTACAGGTGCAGTATGTAGATACCAGTAGTTGCACCTTATGTAATGTATCAAAGGTGTACAATAGAACAATAAAGTTATCTGACTTGTGTTTGATCATTTGTGAACAATGTCAACTTCATAGTTTTGATTAGGTGCTTCCAAAACGCGTAGCATTTCTTGTCCTCATTCTAAAATCAATTCCCATTGTCATGAAGCTGCACGTTTACAAAGCTGCCATAAAAATTGATTTGAATATATTCAGCTTATTGACTCAAGGAATTCTGAGGTTGTATATTATTGTAGACATTACAATTCAAACATATATCAATCTAATCAGATTTTATCACATTTCTGTTTCCTGTGCATTCTGCTACACAGCAATTTAAAACAAATCTGGTAATTGCATCGTTAAGGTCTGGATTGCTTCAGGTCTATAAACTAAATTAGGTTTTCATATAAATAATCACATTCATAAGCACAGCAGTGTTGACTTGGCCGCTCTAGCAGCAGCACTGTCGTGCAAGCTACAGTAATTTTATCTACTGTGTGAGGCAGATGAGCACCTGTACACGATTTCAATTCAGTCACCATAGCAACTTTGTATGGGATAATTATCTGAACATTGTTTTTAATATTAATGATCATGTTTGGGAGGTCCAATAATGGTTAATACAAAGTCATGGGTTTGGTACAACCATGTTGTCATGACAATTAGGAACATTCTTTTGTGTTTACATAAAATGTCATATAATAATAATAATAGTAAGAATGCTCATGTATGTATGTGCATGATCATTTGGGTCAACAAGAATTAACTATGGGTTGACCGTTATAAACTGTGTGCTGGCGTACTCCTGACCTCTTGTGGAAGACATAAATTTGTCACATAACATCAGCTAAATATGGAACGTGAATTAGTTATCAGTTATCTGTGGTTTCAAATACAACATATTTTGTAAACATAAGTTAACATTGCGATAGTTTTCCCATTTCTTATATTATGAAAACCTCCCAACACTAGGAAAGCCGTAGGAGGCAAAAATTACAGATATGGCTCGGGAGATGCTTCCCTTTTGAACTGCGTGCTTACGGCGACGCTAAACTAGGGGGGGGCCTCAAAGTTTTCATGTGTGTGGACGGCAAGAAAAAGAAAAAAAAGGAACAAGGATGTTGGGAAAAAGAGTAAATGTCGTGAAAATGGGTTGAGAATTGAGTAAATTACGATTTAATTTCAATATCAATGTATTTCCGTTGATGGGAAAGTCGACCTCCCCAACATGGCTGCCACCGTAGGAACATCAACAGTTTTGGTATTCTGTATGTCTATGAGGTGTGTCTCACAATATCCGGCTAAATGAATGCGCATGCGCAAAAGCTACATAAACCGGAATTGTTTCGACAATTGTCCCTCGCTGGAAAAACTCCATTACCCGTCAGCCTTTTGTTTATGGTCTGAAGTCACGGGGTACTGCAGTTTTGGGGTGGAATCATTCTTCTTTCTTAAGGAGCGGAAGAAGAACTGCCTGCCTGGTACTCGGCTCATGATTGCCGAAGCATCAAGAGTTACCTTGCCAGAGAAAGCCGCTCGCCATGTGTCAACAGAGTTATTAACTGGGGCGTTTTCCTTCGCCGAGCAAGTTCAGCATGATGCCCGTGAGTTTCGTGACAGTACATTGTTTTTGTTTTTTGTTTTTGTTTTTTAGGGTTACTACTCAGATCAGTTCGTCATGACCATTGCTTTATATGCTTTTGCCTGTGTTTTGAGTTTTTGCGCTTGAGGCAAGCGTTGAGCATAAAAGCGGAATGCTCCCTTATATCAGCCCATCCATGAGGAGCCAGAACATGCTCAATAGGTTTTGGCATTGAAAATAAATTTGGCTCCAAAAAGCTGTTTTAACAGAGAGTTATGTTTTAAAATGTAAAAAGATTCCACTGAAAAGCAGAATACAGACATTGGAAAAAAATACAATATTATATGTTAGTGTGCTTGTCGACGTTAATTTTCAGATATAATCTTCAAGTCCATCTTTTTTTTCAGTGACAGTGTTCAGGAATTCAGACAAGTTGTTCTAGAAGTGAATTTCTACAGGTTGGGAGCGCTACAGTCGTAGCCATAAATGCAATTTTACTAATGATGGGCATAGTTTTATAATTAATGATTGGTGGGTTTGATTTATTTTTATGTTTTAATTAATGTAAAGCGCTTTGCTTTGGAGTTTTGTATGAAAAGCGCTTGCAAATTCACTTAGATAATTTCTTCCTGTGTTTTGGCTTTTGGTTTTCACCCTTGGGCTCCCCAGTTTCGTGTTTCGGTTTCAGTCAAGAATTTTCATTTTGGTGCATCACTACTTCTAATGTCTCCCAAGAGCAGTGGTTCCCAACCAGTGTGAATCGCAATCCTACTAGGAGACAAGGAGACATAGTAATTCTTAACACAGCAGACCTGAGGGATGCCCTCAAAACGTGTAATCGTCCCAAATGCGTTTTTGTGTGGCCACGCTCTTGAAGGGACTAAAAACCAAAAAGAACTAGATCAGTTCCGTTTCAGTGTCCGCCTGAACAGAGGAGGGAGCTTAGGAGACCACCTATCTCCCACATATAATGCTGTCCTTTCATCCCTTCCAAATGACTGAATGGAATAGTAACGAGGGTGAGCCCACCCAAATGACTGCTATAATACTTGAGTTTCCACACCAACACTTGGGCTAGAACTGTCCTATCTAGTCTTGTTGCATGAACTGATGAAGCCTGCTCGGCTGAGAAGCGAAACGTCTTTTAAGACTACCACACCAGTCCGCTTGCGAAAAATTAAATGCCCTGAGAATACAATGATGCGAATAAGGTTGGAGGAATGATTAAAGTAAAATGAATAAATACTACAACAATTAAAGAAAACTATTGCGTTGGCTTTGGCAGACTCATTATTTCACACATTCTTTGTCTCTGTACACTCTCATCATTCATATCTAAATTGTGTCTCTTGAAAGCAGAAACTCTGAATTGTCACTTGTACAATGTAGCTTAAATAAAGCTGACAGCAGTCTTAAAAATTAAGATCGAAATTCAATGTATTTTTTTTTGTCTACCGACTGCGTTTACAGGACAATCGTATTTCGTGTTTGTTGGTTGTAAATCTTTTTCCAGAATGCCTAACTTCATTTTCAACTTGAACACTTAATTATAGTGTTCTGGCTCCAGAAGCACCTTGCACGGTGCATAAATGGTTGTTCAACAGGTCCACACTTCCACCTGTGTATTTACTTACACAGGTAATCATATGCAATGCTCGTGAAAAGCTACACATTTGCATGCATAAAAACAACTACAAGCAAAGTAAATGTTAATGGGGGTGATAACTTGCATGATAATGTAATACATTATGAAATGTTGAATAGTTCCTCTTTACATTGGAGTTTTCAGACTTTTAATGACTGGAGTTCTTTAAATTGAATAAGTGTTGAAAAGTGTTACATACATAAATCTAAGCTACTATTATTGTTGTTATCAAACTACGGTAAGCTTCTATTATTATTCTCATTTTATTATCAAATGTTTTCAACAATGGAGTCCTGCTGTCAAAAATAGTTGCTCTGAACTGCACAAATCATTTTTAATGGTTTAATAAACAAAATCGTCAGTAATAGTGTTGTTCTGCCAATCCATGTGAATCCTAAACGGGTGATAAACTCTTGATATAATTAAGTGTGTTAGTAAGGTTTGGCTTCTAGAACACCGTGGCAGAAATCCTAGAACAATGGTTCTTAAAGTTCTTGGAGGTATTGAACCCCACAAGTTTCATACGTGCATTCACCAAAAACTTTGTAATCGAAAAATTTAAATGTGATTATTTAAAAAAAAAATAATAATTTAATTCAAAACATAGTTATACTGTATATACATTATACAGTATATGAGTGCACAAAATGAACCAAGCATCACTTGCACACAAAATCACTGTTTAAAGAACAAAACCAACAAATGATGAATTTCACAACAGAATAAAACACCTCAACTCAGAAACTCAATGGATGTAATGCAAATCACTGTGACATTTGCTGTTGGCTTACAGAGATAAGTTAAGGAATGCTCAGCTTCACCTTGTCCAGTGCCACTCTCATCTCATTTTCGCAACAAAGTTTGTTGTTACTTCTCTTCTTTTTCATGTCTACCATCCTTAAAAAAGGATTGCACGCAAAGATAAATTGTAACAAACAGTATGAGTATCTCAAGGGCTTTCCATGATTTGTTGATGCCAAAAGGCTGAGAGTGTTGTTGTTCTGAAGAGTTGGCATCAATCATGTGAGTGGGGTGACCGGAATGGATACGCATGTCATAACTGTTGGAAGTGTTCAAGCTCATCGAATGGCAATGACGTATGGGGTCCTTCAAGGGTCTGTTCTTGGACCGCTCCTTTTCAGCCTGTATATGCTACCCTTGGGTCAAATTCTTCAGAACCTTAATGTGGAATATTATAGCTATGCCGATGACACGCTGTTATATCTAGCAGTGTCTCCAGATGACTACAGGTCAATTGAGGTGTTGTGTCACTGTGTAAAACGGATGAATAACTGGATGAGCCAAAACGTTCTTCAATTTAACCACAACAAAAGTGAGATAATTGTTTTTGTCAGAAAAGAAGAGGGTCGCTGTTAATAAATAACTGGAGTCACTCTCTTTAAAACCAAAGACCAAGTCCGAAACCTTGGTGTACTGATAAGAGTCCGACTTGACTTTCAACAGTAGTATCAAATCAATGTCTAAAACGGCCTTCTACCAGATGAAGAGCATATTATGAGTGAAGGCTTGCATGTGCCAACCATTTCTGCTTCACTTAAGGTTCCTAAAAGCACAGTGGCCTCCATAATACTAAAATGGAAGATGTTTGGGACGATCAGAACCCTTCCTAGAGCTGGCCGTCTGGCCAAACTGAGCAATTGGGGGAGAAGAGCCTTGATGAGAGGGGTGAAGAAGAACCCAAAGATCACTGTGGCTGAGCTCCAGAGATGCAGTAGGGAGATGGGAGAAAGTTCTAGAAAGTGAACCATCACTGCAGCCCTCCACCAGTCAGGGCTTAATGGCAGAGTGGCCCGATGGAAGCCAGTGCAAGACACATGAAAGCCCGCATTGAGTTTGCTAAGAAACACCTGAAGGATTCCAAGATGGTGAGAAATAAGATTCTCTGGTCTGTTGAGACCAAGATAGAAATTGTTGGCCTTTATTCTAAGTGGCATCTGTGGAGACAACCAGGCACTGCTCATCACTTGTCCAATACAGTCCCAACAGTGAAGCATGGTGGTGGCAGCATCATGCTGTAGGGGCGTTTTTCAGCTGAAGGGACACGGAAACTGGTTGCAATCCAAGAAAAGATGAATGCGGCCAAGTACAGGGTTATCCTGGACGAAAACCTTCTCCAGAGTGCTCAGAACCTCAGACTGGGCCGTAGGTTCACCTTCAAAAAAGAAAATGACCCTCAGCACACAGCTAAAATACCAAAGGAGTAGCTTCAGAACAATTATGTGACTGTCCTTGAATGCCACAGCCCTGACTTAAACCCGTCTCTGGAAAGACCTGAAAATGGCTGCACACCAACGTTCACCCTCCAACCTGACAGAACTGCAGAGGATCTATAAGGAGGATTGGCAGATGATCCCCAAATGTAGGTGTGAAAAACTTGTTGCATCATTCCCAAAAAGACTCATGGCTGTATTAGGTCAAAAGGGTGCTTCTACTAAATACTGAGCAAACTGTCTGAATTCTTATGGCTTTCTGATATTTCAGTTTTTCTTTTTTAATAAATCTGCTAAAATTTAAACTTCCATGTTTTGTTTTTTTTCTGTCAATATGGGGTGCTGTGTGTACACAGCCGAGGCCGGTTGGATGCACTGCCAAATTGTCTGAAACGACTTTGGAGACGGCTTATGGTAGAGAAATGAACATTCATTTCACGAGCAACAGCTCTGGTGGACATTCCTGCAGTCAGCATTCCAATTGCACGCTCCCTCAGATCTTGCGACATTTGTGGCATTGTGCTGTGTGATAAAACTGCACATTTCAGAGTGGCCTTTTAATTGTGGCCAGCCTATGGCACACCTGTGCAATAATCATGCTGTCAAATCAGCATATTGATATGCAACACCTGTGAGGCGGGATGGACTATCACGACAAAGGAAAAATACTCACTAATACAGATTTATTAGACAGATTTGTGAACAATATTTGAGGGAAATGGCCTTTTGTGTATGTAGAAAAAGTTTTAGATTTTGGAGTCCAGCTCACGAAAAATGGGAGCAAAAACAAAAGTGTTGCATTTATATTTTTGTTCAGTGTATTTATGCCAGTGAGGCATAGTGACAGACGGAACAAATAAATGCTCTTCTATTAGACGGCAGGAAGTACATACAGTAATTGATGTATACACTTTTTGTGACATTTTTGTTTGTTGGTGTACCGTGAGAATTTTCAACTTTAAAATATGTCCCTAGGCTCCATAAATGTTGTAAATTACTGGTTTAGACAATGACTTCGACTTCCGCACTGGGCGCTGTTTGCTCCAATCCAATTGAAGGGCATGTGACGTTTAAGTCTAGTTCACCGATCAAATGACACAAGGAAGTCACATAACCGCACACATCTTCTATTGGGCTTCCCGGGCATAGGTATTAACACTAGATAAGTCAACCCAGCTAATCGACGTGCCTACGTAGTAACCATGTTGGGAAGGTCGTAGTTACCATTGAAGGCAATGCTGCGCAACTCGTGTTTACATTTAGACTAAGAAAAAAAACAGCTTTCATCTATTATAGTCTTTGTCTGGCACTGTCTGTCCAAATGTGGTATATTTCAGCCCACTTTTAACTTGAGATAATACCTTACGGTAATTTAGATGTTTTGTTGTTGTTTTGGCTGTGCATATTAGTCCACTTTAGCCCTATTTTATCACAAGTAACTGTTAAACATGCAGGGACAGATGATGGTAGACTTTGCAAAAAGGATGGAAATGGCTGTACTGAACACTTTTTTCCAGAAGAGGCAGGAACATAGGGTGACCTACAAGAGCGGCGGTAGAAGCATGCAGGTGGATTACATCTTTTGTAGACAATGTAATCTGAAGGAGGTTACAGAGTATAAGGTAGTGGTAGGGGAGAGTGTGATGAGAAAGCATAGGATGGCGATGTGGAAGATGACTGGTGGTGGGAAAGAAGATTAGGAAGACAAAGGCAGAGCAGAGAACCATGTGATGGAAGCTGAGAAAGGAAGAGTGTTGTGCGGCTTTTCTGGAAGCGCTGAGACAGGCTCTCTGTGGACAGGAGGAGCTTCCAAAAGACTGGACCACTATAGCCAAGGTTATCAGAGAGACAGGCAGGAGAGTACTTGATGTATCTGCTGGCAGTAAAGGGGAGAAGGAACATTGGTGGTGGAACCTCAAAGTACAGGAAATAATGGATGGAAAGGGGTTAGCTAAGAGGTGTGGGACACTGTGACTGAAGAGAGGAGAAAGGAATAGATTGAGATGCGGCGTAGGGCCAATGTAGAGGTAGCAGAGGCCAAACAAGAGTCATATGATGACATGTATGCCAGGTTGTAAACTAAAGAAGGAGAAAAGGGTCTATACAGCTTGGCCAGACAAAGGGATAGAGATGGGAAGGATGTGCAGCAGGTTAGGGTGATTAAGGATAGAGATGGAAATGTGTTGACTGGTGCCAGTAGTGTGCTGGATAGATGGAAATAATACTTTGAGAAGTTGATGAATGAGGAAAATGAGAGTAAAGGAAGAGTAGAGGAGCCAAGTGTGGTGGACCAGGAAGTGGGAATGATTAGTAAGGGGGAAGTTAGAAAGGCATTAAATAGGATGAAAAATGGAAAGGCGGTTGATTCTGATGACATTGCTGTGGAGGTATGGGAGAATCGAGGTGAGATGGCTCTAGAGTTTTTGACCAGCTTCTTCAACAGAATTCTAGCGGGTGAGAAGATGCTTGAGGAATGGAGCAAAAGTGCGCTAGTGCCCATTTTTAAGCACAAGGGTGATGTGCAGAGCTATGGGAACTAGAGAGGAATAAATCTGATGAGCCACATGATGAAGTTATGGGAAAGAGTAGTGGAGGCTAGACTCAGGACAGAAGTGAGTATTTGGGAGCAACTGTATGGTTTTATGCCTAGAAAGAGTACCACAGATGCATTATTTGCCTTGAGGATGATGATGGAAAAATACAGAGAATGTCAGAAGGAGCTACATTGTGTCTTTGTGGCTCTAGAGAAAGCGTATGGCAGAGTACCCAGAGAGGAACTGTGGTACTGGCGTGACCGAGAAGTATGTTAAAATAACACAGGACATGTATGAGGGCAGAAGAACAGTGGTGAGGTGTGCTGTCTGTGTGACAGAGGAGTTTCAGGTGGAGGTGGGAATAAAAAAAAATAATAAATAAAATCTCAAATAAAAATTCACTTTAATGCGAAATTAGGACGGTGTATGTATAATTTAATCCATCCATCCATTCATTTTCTGTACCGCTTATCCTCACTTCAATAACATATATTTTTAATGATTTAAAAATTTGGAGCCTTACATGATGTATGACTTTAAATATTTTTTTATATACTACAAACTGAACAAAGAGATGATACGTCTTTTAAGGTTTGACCGTTTACATCTTCCACTTGACTGCTGAGCAGTTAGAACATACACAGTCAGACATTCTTTTGTCCATCACAAATCTACTGCAGCATTATTTTGTAATTGGGTTTCAAGTCATGTGAATTTAATTTCATTTACAAAGTTGTCATAGATGAAATTCCTTTCCTAATTTAAGAATCCAGGAGGACGTACAACAGAAGAATGAGATGCGACACCTGCAGGGCATTTTACAGTATTATGTCTTCAGGCCATGCGTTTACCCACATCAGTTGGGTTTGTTTGTGGGTCTATAAAGCAAAGCAAATGTATTTATATAGCGCATTTCATACACTAGGTAATTCAGTGTGCTTTACATGATTAAAACCATTTAAAAACAAAGAAGAGAAGGTTTTCGTCCAGGATATCCCTGTACTTGGCCGCATTCATCTTTTCTTGGATTGCAACCAGTTTCCGTGTCCCTGCAGCTGAAAAACACACCCACAGCATGATGCTGCCACCACCATGCTTCACTGTTGGGACTGTATTGGACTGGTGATGAGCTGTGCCTGGTTTTCTCCACACATGCCACTTAGAAATGGTTGGCCTTAATTCTATCTTGGTCTCATCAGACCACAGAATCTTATTTCTCACCTTCAGGTGTTTTTTTAGCAAACTCCATGTGGGCTTTCATGTGTCTTGCACTGAGGAGAGGCTTCCGTCAGGCCACTCTGCCATAAAGCCCCGACTGGTGGAGGGCTGCAGTGATGGTTGACTTTCTAGAACTTTCTCCCATCTTCCTACTGCATCTCTGGAGCTCAGCCACAGTGATCTTTGGGTTCTTCTTTACCTCTCTCACCAAGGCTCTTCTCCCCCAATTGCTCAGTTTGGCAGGACGGCCAGCTCTAGGAAGGGTTCTGATCGTCCCAAAGGTCTTCCATTTCAGGATTATGGAGGCCACTGTGCTCTTAAGAACCTTAAGTGCAGCAGAATTTTTTTTCGTAACCTTAGCTAGATCTGGGCCTTGGCACAATTCTGTCTCTGAGCTCTTCAGGCAGTTCCTTTGACCTCATGATTCTCATTTGCTCTGACATGGACTGTGAGCTGCAAGGTCTTACACAGACAGGTGTGGCTTTCCTAATCAAGTCCAATCAGTATAATCAAACACAGCTGGACTCCAATGAAGGTCTAGAACCATTGTAAGGATGATCAGAAGAAATGGACAGCACCCGAGTTAAATAGGAGTGTCACAGCAAAGGGTCTGAAAACTTATGGCTTTGTGATATTTCAGTTTTTTTTAAATAAATCAGCAAAAATTTCAACAATTCTGTTTTTTTCCCCCTCAATATGGGGTGCTGTGTGTACATTAATGAGGAAAAAATGAACTTCAATGATTTTAACAAATGGCTGCAATATAACAGAGTGAAAAATTTAAGGGGGTCTGAAAACTTTCTGGATCCACTGTATAACTGTGTGTCATTTGCATAGCTATGATAGTCAAAATTCAAGTTCTGAAGAATTTGACCCAAGGGTACCATATACAGGCTGAACCGGGCGGGGCGGTTGTGAGCTTGTCAACCACAGCAAACCGAGTGCGAGTAATGTTGAAGTCCTTACTGATGATTTCAGAAAAGTGTTGCGGTCTTGCTCTGACTAACTCTTGGTTAAAATTACAAAGACTTTGTCTGTAGAGGTCATAGTCAATTTGAAGTTTAGGTTTTCTCCACTTACGTTCTGCTTTCCTACACTTTGATTTCGAGGTCTTTACCATCATAGCGCTCCTCCATGGTGTTCTAGGACGCCTCAAGGTTGTCTTTTTAATAGGAGCGACAGCATTCATGGCATTTGAGATCTTCCAGGTGAAATTATCCAAAAGTTCAACTGTCTCAGCAATCATCAGTTTGTGGCACAGCTATGGTCTCCATAAACTTGGTGGCGGTACTCTAATTTATGTACCTTTTCTTTTCTTGGCACATATACCAAGGAAAAAGTAATTACATTTTGAGGCAGAACCAGTACGCCTGAGAAAAAAAATTAAACTTTACTCAAGGATGAGGGAAATACAGACTAATCAAAGGGCATGGAAGCGCTTAAAGGCAATAATAATGTTAAATATTGCCATTCTACTGAACACTGTCTTAACATTTCTCTTGTATTTTTGTTTTTAGATGACCTTTGAGGTGTCAGCTAGCGTGACACTCCTGTTTGACTTCTGGCATGTGAGCACCCCTGGAGGTAAGAAATTAAGAAAGTCAAGTAGGAAATCAATAAAATATTGAAATATTTGTTTTCTTGATTTCCCCTTACAGACCTATAGATTCACTTTGTTTGGTGGACTGGATATTCCATCTTCCTTGCTCCAAAAGGTGCAATTTAAATGGTACTTTAAAACACAGTACATAGCGGGAAAACTTCTAAAGCCGAACACTCTGGCAAGGTCCGCCCCAGGCTTTGGGGGAAAATACCCCTCCAAAGTCATCTAAAAACCTGGAGTTTAAACCACTGTCAAGACTTAAATTCCATGATTATCTTAGTATTAACTCAAGTGTGTTTTGCATTTTCTTTGGTGATCTGACTACGGAAGGAGGTGATGGCAAATAGACAAAATGTGACGATCACCATGTAACTTGAAATTGAACTCCTATGCGAGGTTACCGGATTGGATTGCATTTGACCAAAACAGTTTCACTATATTTTGTATTCTTTGCCCTGTTTAGCTACTATCTTTGTGTGTGTGCGTGCGTGCGTGCGTGCGTGTGTGTGTGTACTGTCCCTACATTTATGGTACTGTATGCGGTGTCATTTGTACAATAGTTAATATTCAGAGTCTGTAGCAATCTTTGTATGCGTTTGTGTGTCCCCTCAGGTATGTTTGTATCAGTGCTAGTAGTCATGTTGCTGACAGTCTTCTACGAGCTGCTCAAAGTGTGGAGGGTTTGGCTTAGCAGAAGCACGGTGTTGGCTCACTATTCGACTCCTTATGCCGGTGCGCTGTCCCGACGCAGTGACAGCAGTTCTGTGCTGGAAAACAGCCCCTCTGAAACCTCATTGACTTCCAATGACTCACATCCTATCTTTCGAAGAAACAGGCACAGGTACTTTTTCTTTCTTCTCTGCAGCTAAATGTCTTTTTGACAGCTAATCATTTTTTCCTGCAAAATACGAGGTGTGTGAGAAAAGTTCCAGGATTGGCACCACAAAACATATACAGTACTTCAAACCCAGAATACATACTATGAGTTTTTACCCTTCATTGTGGGCCAGACTATCAACGGGCACATCTAAAAGGAGGTCCTCCAGCGTTTGCTTCATTCCGTGTGCGAGAAGAGGCGTGAGTTGTGGCAGGACAATTCTTGGCTGCTTCACCCGAACAATGCTGGCTGAGAAAAACATTGCTCTGCTTGATAGAGTTGCCCTGATCCGATCACGTGATAGGAACTCTGTGCCGATCCCTTCATTTTCAGCTGACCAGTATCAGCTGAAAAAGATTGGATTTTTTAAATACATTTTTATAGGCCCCAAAACAAAATAATGTTGAGTATAAAGTTATTGTGGGGCGGCACAGTGGACGACTAGTTAGCACATCTGCCTCACAGTTCTGAGGACACGGGTTCAAATCCGGCCTCTCCTGTGTAGAGTTTTCACGTTCGTCGCACGCCTGCGTGGGTTTTCTCCAGGTACTCCGGTTTCCTCCCACATCCCAAAAACATGCATGGTAGGTTTATTGAAGACTCTAAATTCCCCGTAGGTGAGTGCAAATGGTTGTTTGTTTATATTTGCCCTACGAATGGCTGGCGACCAGTTTAGGGTGTACCCCGCCTCTCACCTTGTAGATAGCTGGGATAGGCTCCAGCACGCCAGCGACTCCAGTGAGGTTAAGCGGTACGGAAAGTGAATGGATGAAAAGTTCTTGTGGAAAGGAAGAGCAATAGCTTAGTTTTGTATTGCACGATGTAATGTTTTGTGTGTTTTTTTTTTTTAATACCGTTTTAGTACCGTATTTTCAGCACCATAAGGCGCACCGGATTGTAGGGCGCAGTCTCAATTACGAGGTCTATTTCTGTACTTAAGCCATACATAAGGCGCACAGTATTATTCAGCGCATGCTAAAACAAGGTAGCGGAAGCAAAACAGTGAGTTTGGTTGAACTTTATTCTACTATGTATTTAAAAATACACTCACATTATTTTTTCGTATCAATCTTTTGTCACAAATCCATCAAAGTCCTATTCTTCTGTATCTGAATTGAACAGCTGGGCAATTTCGCCATCAAACATGCCGGGTTCCCTCTCGTACTCGTCTGAGTCAGCCTCGTGGCTGTTCAGCAATGATGCCAGCTTTCGCGAAAGCTTGGACAACAGTCAAAGCAGATACCTTAGCCCAGGCATCCACAATCCATTCACATATGGTGGCGTAATTCGCCCGGCGCTGCCACCCAGTCTTAGTAAACGTGTGTTCGCCGTCTCTCATCCATCGCTCCCACGCCGCTCGCAACTTCACTTTGAATGCCCTGTTTACACCAATGTCCAGCGGTTGAGGTTCGTTGGCAGTTTCTGCGCCACGGTAGTCCTTTTCATAAAATGAAAGCACCAAGACGGACTTCCTTGAAAGTGTTCGATCTCCATGTCTTGTGCTATCGTTATTGCCTTCTGTCGAATAGTGACTGTAGAGACGCTTCTCCCGGCTGTTCTTGTGCTTTATTTTGAATTCTATCACGGCTGCTCTATTCTCATTTACAACCGCGTAACTGATAGCCTGTAGTTTGAATTGTGCCTCGTAAGCATGACTCTTCGCTGATGCAAGTTTCGGGGGTCCTTAGCCAAACAAATGTTGTTTTGCAGCATACCGGTAGTACAGTATACCTACCGGAGGTAAGCGTACGTACTGTACGTAGCGTTACGTAATGTTCTCTAATTGGTTTATTGCTACCAGCGTACGTAGTGTACGTATTATGTCCCTAGGTCGCCGGGAAATGGTCCGACAGTCAATCAAGCCTCAGAGCGCTTACCAAAATCGCACATTTTTTACAGATTTTGGAACTCAGTGCACACATAAGGCGCACCGTGTTAAAAGACGCACCGTCAATTTTTGAGAAAATTAAAGGCTTTTAAGTGCGGAAAATACGGTATTTTAAGAGTGACCGCAATGAGGCTTCAGGCAGCAGTCCATCCGTTTGCAGCCAGCCACAGTGCTCTCTGTAGTGTGATGCACCTCCCGAAAACTGTCTCTCCGAGAGCGTGCGCGTGTGTACGTGTGTGTGTGTGTGTGTCTGTGTGCGCGCGCATGCGAGTGCTTTTGAAATGCGTACAGGAAGCTAGGTTTTATGAGGGCGAGCTGATAGCTGCACAGTTAATGGAATTAGTTCCAAAGCCTAACGCCACCGCTACGATGGGGGAACATTTTGGATTCAAGCCAGATGAACGCAGACCTCCCGCTAACGCCAACGAGCTGGTATGTCGGATTTGTATGAAGTCACAACAAACAACACAACTTAAAACCTCACCCAATTGCTTCAACTGGTAACAAACAACACAATGGGACATTTCCTGTTTCCTGTCACCTTGCAATTATGGAACCCTTTGCCCAACAATGCAAATACAAATGTGACAGCGTATATGGTACTTGGAAGCTCACATTATATACAGTATACCATACTCACTATTGCAAGAGATTTAGCCATTGAACATGCTGACAAAGCAGCATTTAAAGAAAGGCTGCAGACTTTTGAAAAGTAGAACAAACCATGAATCAAAACCAATTGTTTTGATCTACTTGCGTTTTTTATGTTGCTACTTTTGCCACTTTTTCTTAATCAACTGGTAACTTGATTGGCAGGAAATTGCCTGTTAAGGCATGAATGACTGTTTCTACCTCTGTGCCAAATGTTTAACATCCATCCATCCATTTTCTGAGCCGCTTCTCGTCACTAGGGTCGCGGGCGTGCTGGAGCCTATCCCAGCTGTCATCGGGCAGGAGGCCCTGAACTGGTTGCCAGCCAATCGCAGGGCACATACAAACAAACAACCATCCGCACTCACATTCACACCTACGGGCAATTTAGAGTCTCCAATGAATGCATGTTTTTGGAATGTGGGAGGAAACCGGAGTGCCCGGAGAAAACCCACGCAGGCACGGGGAGAACATGCAAACTCCACACAGGCGGGGCCGGGGATTGAACCCGGGTCCTCAGAACTGTGAGGCTGACGCTCTAACCAGTCGTCCACCGTGCCGCCAAATGTTTAACATTTAAGTGCAATTCTTGTGAACAGAGCCTTTTTAAAAAAAATTTGTTTTAAAGATATTTTATTGTTCTACATTACAAAGTCAATGTTCATTATTCTTAGAATTAAAAGTGATTTGTTCTTAAAAAGGATGCACTTGCAATATCATGCTCTAATATCATTATAGCAGTGGCATTAAAAAACAAAAACAAAAAAAACGATACCGTTTGTCATGATAGTTTTTGGGAAAATGTATCGTCCTAAAAAATTTGCTATCATGACAGGCCTAAACATATATAATATATATAGAGAGCGCAAGAGCAATGATAACACAAAAATATTGTACAAACAGTCCAATATTGTTTTTTTTCTTGACGAGAGAGTTTAATGGCTGCATGGATGAAGTAATTATCTTCCGTATCTGGGCCCTCAGCTGGTTGCTACATGGAATCCAGACATTGCTCCACTTGCTGCAGGTGACTCTGGGCTACATGTTGATGTTGTGCATCATGTCCTTCAACACTTGGATCTTCCTCGGCATCATTGCAGGTTCTGCACTGGGTTATTTCATCTCATTCCCTCTGCTGGATCAGCATTGACGGACAGTACAGTGTTCCCCCCCGGAATTCAAAAGATCACATTTTTGGTTAAAATGTGTGGAAATCCTCATGATGAGCTGTTTTGATGCTTTCTGTGTGTTTAGTATTTCTCAAAATGTCAGCTAATCAGTGTAACACAATCCATATTAATTGTGTACACTCGAAGTGGACAACTGGAGGGATATCATGTTAAAGTTATGACAGCTATAAGAGCTGATGATGAGCTAATGATTTTAAATGATGACTAATATGAGCTTAAATTATTTTAAGTGATGAAGATTATAATCATTCATAGCAGAAACTCAAAGGGAGAGAATGTTTTGTCATCAACAATGACTGTATTATCAGTAATTTTGTAGATAACACAACTGATTATATAGAAATGTCAGATTAAGATAATTTAATTTTGTTGTACACAGAGCTGAGCACAAATTTGTTTGATTAAAAGAGGGAAAAAAAATACAATTTAAAGATTGCCTCTGATTCAAAACTATTTTCATCTTCGCACACTAAAGATGAGTTTATTTGGACAAGAGTTTCAATAATCTCTCAAATTAATGCAGAAGCCACTTTGAGGAACCCACTCAATCATGTGATTTCAGTTTGTAAGTGTTAGTCATTTGAATTCAGTTCCAAATATTGTCATAGTATAAACTGATTAATTCCAGATGTGTGCTTGTTTGTCTCTGCACATCAAAACTGCAAAGGAAGCAAAAGTGACTGAAACTGATTTGGGCTTTTTGAGATCTTGTTTAGATACTGTATATGCAATGGCGAGTACATAGGGGTCAAACTCAAGGCCCGGGAGCCAGCTTTGGCACGCCACATCATTTTATGTGGCCTGCTAAACGTCTACTTCACGGTTTTTGGTAAAATACTGTATGTACCGAAATTGGAAATGGTCTTCACTTTGAGATGTTGCATTTCTTTTTTTAACCACATCCCATTTTTCAATAAATTCAACAGGTGTTGAACTAATTTTCCTTGACATCTGATTTCAAAATGTATCCATCAATTAGTTTTGAACTGTATATCAATATAATTAGACAATTATACTGCTCTGAAAAACATTTTTAAGACCACTGCAAAATCATCAGTTTCTCTAATTTTGAGTAATATGATTCATTTTTTTTGTTCTTTTTTTCTCTCCAAAAACTACTGACAACAAAGTTCAAAATACAAATATTGTCATTTACATCATCAGTATTTCCACTTTGCTCGTTAAAACTTGTGCAACTTCCCGATTTAGTCACTTGGTCCATCAGCTCCATGAATCCCCGGTAACCCAAAGAAATGATGCAGTCCGTTCTACTTTAATGTCGCTGTGTTGTGGTTTTAATGTGTGCCGCTTGAATTTCCATTGTGGCGTTTGCAGTTGTTGTCACTTGTCTCGTCCACCGTCGTTGTCAGGTGGTGCAACCTATTTAAACCAATAAATGATAGGTGTAATGTATGTAGTTATACTAAATATATGAATTTGTAATTATTTTCCTGTTTTTGCATGTAAAATTGGATGTTCGTGATGTTTAAAACGGGGGCGGCATGGCCCAGGTGGTAGTGGGGTCGTCTCCCAACCAAAAGGTTGAGAGTTTGATTCTCAGCCCCTGGGACCATTTCTATGTTACTGAAACCTCAGTAACATATGATGCTGCGTCATCCGGTGAATGATTGTGTTGAAGCACTTTGACTACTTTGAAGGTCGTGCTATACAAGTGAAAGCCCATTTAAAACCTGACCTAGAGAATGAGAAAAAGTAATGTTGCCTATTGTAGACACCCTAAGGGATGGTTGCCAAATAATTATATATTCAATATTTATCTTAAAGATTAGGAACGTATATACACTGTAGTTTTATGTATATATATGGTTGTGCCACCTGACATTTTTTTGTTGTGAAATTAAAAACACTGTAAAAAAAAAAAAAAGTTACAACAGAAAAGTTATTCATAGAGGTGCAACGATTAATTGACTTAATTGATTTTGATTTTTGATAGTCGATTTATCGTTTAGAGACCTTTAACTTAAAATTGGCCAAATCCTTGGAATTTTCAGCCTCTCAACAGTAAATAATAATTATATTTATGATAATAATAAAGCAGCTGGAACGGTGGGTGACTGGTTAGCACATTTGCCTCACAGTTCTGGGGATCTGATGCATGTTCCCCCCCCCCCCCCCGTGCCTGGGTGGGTTTCCTCCGGGTACTCCGATTTCCTCCCACATTGCAAAAATATGCACGGTAGGTTTATTGAAGACTCTAAATTCCCCGTAGGTGAGTGCAAATGGTTGTTTGTCTATCTCTGCCCTTCGATTGGCTGGCGGCCAGTTTAAGGTGTATCCTGCCTCTTGCCTGAAGTCAGCTGTGGTAGGCTCCAGGACACCCGCGACACTAGTGTGGACAAGTGGAACAGAAAATGAATTGATGAGTGAATGTATTATAATAAAGCAGACTGATCACTCTGTTCCATTAAAAGAAGACATTTTGCAAACATCTTCTTTTACTTCGGTAAAAATGTTGATAATTATTTTCCAATTTCCTGACATGTTACAGGCCAAAACAGTAACTGGATCAATTTGTTTGTGCATTTTTCACACTGTCAATTTGAAGTAATGTACTGTTCTTTAATAAAGGGATGGATTTTTTTAATCCAATTCATCGATTAATAAAAAAAAAACTACTCAACAGAATAATCGATTATTAAATAATCCTTACTTGCAGCCCTAGTTTTTCCATAAATGAGACTTGTTTAAACACAATTTTATCTGGACTTAAAAAGATATTGAAAATATTTTTTAAATACCCTTTTACAAGCTTTATTCGTCGGTGACCTTTATTAAAATAACTAACACTTTCAGAATTATGTTTGTTCATCTTTAAAGAGACTAGCTTTTATTTGTTCTTATGTACATTTCAGAGGCTGTCTTTTTGACTTTCAAGTACTTTAATCCGAATTTCCACTTTAATCAGAGTATATATTTTTTTCTGTCTCTGTACTTCTACTTAAGTACAGAGTTTGAGTAATTTTGCCTCTGCCCCAGTTCAAGAACGCTCTAGTACAAAATATGTGATTCGGCTTCCCTGGATATAACAAACCAACAAAAATCAATTCAGTAAAAGGATTACAGAAACACTGTCTCTCAAAAATTCTCATTTCCTTTGGATTGTATTGCAGCGAATGTGGCAGGACCACTCAGTGTGGTGTTATTAGGATTCCCGCGTAGTTTGTAGGCAGGGCACGCCCTACTCCAATATTACTGGCTCCGAGACATGCACTGCTGCACTATGATTGGCTGTTGTATCTTGTAGAACACACCCTACTGCTTCCAGACGGGAAAAGGTGTGACTTAAGTGTGGAGGCGTTAATATGTTTCCCACTAACCCTACCCATAACCCATCCTAAACCGCCTTAAGACCCAACCACAGCCCAAACCTAGCCATAAAAAAACGTGTTTGTTTTTATTTCGTACTAATGTGATGCATGTCTGGGATGGTCATCTCGTTACGTCTGCGTAGCCTATCCTATTGCAGTGGGGCGTGGCCTGCCTAGAAACCATGTGGGACTCTTAATCACTCGTCACCAGTGTGTGTGCGTAGAGCTTCATGTCAAACACTACAAGAAGACAAGCATAGCCGGCAGGTGCCTCTTGCAATTTTATTTTCTAAACGTATTTATTCGTCAGCGGACTACAACAGCGTCTGGACCCGATATGGCGACGGATATAACTAAAGGTGTGGACCAAGTGTCAGTTGGTAAGTAAGAAACTAAGGAATCTCTGTGGGCTAACGTATGTTAGCCACCTAGCTTCTGGTGACATGTGTACAGTGCCGTACCAATTGCATCATTCACAGACATGCTAGCCGTTAGCATGCTAGTAACTCCTACGCTGTCATATTCACAGACATTTTTCGGCGTGTTGATGTACTGCTGAAATGAGTGTAGTATGGTAAGATTATAAAACGGACATGAAAATGAAACCCTGTACCTTACCCGAAGGGTAACCCATTACAGCTGTCATTTTGCCGCACAGAATTCTACGTCAGTGAGTTACGTTATCACGATTTAATTGTTCATACAAATACTGTCAAACAAACACAAGAGTGAATAGCAGCGGTATTTATTGTGTGTGGCGTGTTAGGTTTTTATAGTTAGCATTATTTACCATTACGGCTGGTACAATGTTCAATCTAAAACGGTAACGCTAATGATGATGATATATAAAGGTGACACAGTATGTGATTTCTTTGTTCCATTGCCGTAACCAAGAGCAAATAATTTTGAAAGGTTTACACCCAGTGATACTGTAATTCCCTCGTATGTGGTTAGGATGACACAGTCGCTGATGCACTTCAGTTGCTTTTTTTGCCAAGACTGGTAACAATGCACATTCATACAAGAGCTGCTATCGTCAACAACTCCTGCCCAAGCACTTTCCATATAAACTGTCTGACCTGAGCCAATGTTCAAGCTTAAATATCCTCTTTCATTGTTACCTTGATCCTTTGCTTTTCATATTTGCTGATGTCACAACTGCCATTCAACATCCTGCACGCATAGTCTAGATATTACACTAGTTTTACATTATCTCATCGTCGTCATATGACCGGAGTGAGCAAAACTGTGGCTACCTCTATTAAACTACATGAGGCGAGGAGGAAAGATGGCTCGTACCACAAATAACCGGGACATGACGGCTCTTTTAGGTCAGCAGTATGAAAGCATTTCAACTACCCAGTTGAGAACAGAGATGGAAATCATGTAGTTGACAAAAGCCAGTCTACAGTATTTGCTTTTAGTGCTTCAAAAAAATGTACCCATGTCAAGTCGAACATGTTAATGCACCTTCAAAGATACCCTCCGAAATGAATTTAAGTGATGCACGGAAGAAATCACAGGCAGTCTACTCCGACAAATGTACATATTATATGAATACATTTTATGTTTTACTATACTTGTAAATTATCTATATCAAAACTCAACTCATCCTTGTGCGCTAAAGCCGAGTTTATTTGGATGAGAGATTTCAGTTATTTGTCACAAAATAATGCAGAGGCCTCTTTCAGGAACATACCAGTACTCGATCATGTCAATTTAGCTTGTAATTTTTAGTGTGTCATTTCAATTCAGTAACAAATAGCAGTTATTGTCATGATATTAGTTTCAGCCATGTGCTTGTATTTCTCTGAACATCAAAACTGAAACAAAAGTCCCTGAAACCCCTTTTGGCTTTCTGAGATCGTTTATATACTGTATATGCAATGTCTGTTGTATCCTGTTTTTTCCCCCCTCCAATACTTAACACTTTCAGTTTTGTTTTATTGACCTTTCAAGAATGTATGTTTCATTTGTTAAGTACATTTCAGAGTATGTACTTTTTTACTTTACGGTGAAGGAGTTGAATCAGAATTTCTACTTTTACAAGTGTATTTTGTACATAAGTATACTGTATACTTCTACTTAAGTGCAGAGTGTCAGTACCTTTGCCACTGGCCCACTTCTGGAACTGTACATACTAAAATCTGTGATTAAGGCAGTGATTTCCAACCTTTATGGAGCCAAGGCACATATTTTACAATTGAAAAATCTCATGGCACACCAACAAACAAATGTCACAGAAAGTGGATACATTAATTACTGTATGTACTTCCTGCCATCGAATAGAAGAGCATTTATTTCTTCTGTCTGTCACTATGCCTCACTGGCATAAATAGATGAACAAAGATATATTATTTCTTGTAAAAAAAAAAAATTTGTAATTACGTAAAATTGTATAATTTCCCACGGCCCACCTGAAGCGCGCTCACGGCACACAGGTTGTGAATCACTGGATTAAGGGAGAGATTTAGGGCGTTTCAAATCACTTTGCTGATAATAAATTCCACCAATTGTCTGCGGGTATTGAATCAGTCTTGAAACCTGTCCTACAGCGAATACGATAGGACCCGTCCATGTCTGTAGAGCTTCTTGTCTAACAGTACAACAGGACAGACAGCCGCCAGCTGCCTCTTGCATTGTTTTTTTCACGTAATTATTCAGTCAGCGGACTACAAACATGGACTGATATGGCAACGGCTCTAACCAAAGGTGTGGACCAAGTGTCTGTTGGTAAGTCAGAAACCAATGAATCTCTGCGGGCTAAGTATGCTCTCAGATCCACTTACATTTTGACTGACTTAAGTTGAATTAACGTACTCCTGAAATGAGTGTTGTATTGCATGGTAGGATTTATAAAAACGGACATCCACTAATGAAATAATTGTGGCCAAATGGTAACCCATTACAGCTTTTGTTCACCAAAATCCTGTAAAATAAACATTACCTATAGTATAAATCATTGCGTTTTGTGTAGCGATTGGGTGAATAGTGCAATCAGAAGTTATTCTGCATCCGAATTATGGCTTTTTTAAATTATTGACGTGATTTATTATCATGCTAAAGTACGATGTTAAGTCTAAAATGATAAGGCTAATGATCATCATTTATGCTAACAGTTTGTGATTTCTTGGTTTCATTGCTGTAAGAGCCAATACTTTTAAGAGTTTCCCCCCTTTATCACGGGTCCATTTTATAGTTTTATTAGGGCTTATAACTATACAGATCGAAACTGAAAATCACAACACTTTATATACTCTTATCTTTACACTTAATTATTCTTGAACCTTTATGATCTGTCAAAGTCTAGATTTTTTCACTTCATTCGCTTAATCTATTTCCTTATGACGGTCACTTATTAACATTATTTGTTTAGAACACAAGTCCTTAGTAGGAGTCAAGATACAGATGCTATGAGGACTGTAATAATTCAGTATCTAAACCAAAAATAGCAATGCAATAATCGCAGCACAAACCTATGTTGTCTTTGAAATGGGAGAAACGCGGCACGTCTGTTCCAACTTCCAGATTTTGTGTCTCTAATCCAGGTAAAGACATCTGAGCTCACAGTGCTCCATCCATTTTCTATATCGCTTATCCTCATTAGGGTCGCAGGCGTGCTGATGCCTATCCCAGCTGACAGTGCGAGGAAGGGTACACCCTGGACCTGTCACCAGCCAATTGCAGCGCACATGCAGACAGCCATTACACTCACATTCACACCCAAGGTCAATTTAGAGCCTTCAATTAACCTAACATGCATCTTTTTGGATATGTGGGTGGAAACAGGAGTACCCGGAGAAAACCCACACAACCACGGAGAGAACATGCAACTACACACAAGTCGTGAGCCCAGATACGAACCCACAACTTTGATCTGTGAGGCAGATGTGCTTATCAGTAGGACACCACTACAAAATCTCGTATACTTAAATTAATTTGAAAAAAAATCGTGATCTTAGATTGAAGATCAATTTCATCACCAAGCCTCCTACAACTGCGTGTCACTGTCATGTGACTACTTTTTCTAGTGATGGTCATCAGTCCAGAGTGAGCAAAACAGTGGCAACTGCTAATTCTTGTTCTGTTCAAGTATGTGAGGAGAGCGAACCGGAGGAGAATCGGAAACAGCTAGTAATACAAATAACCGTGAAATTGCAGAACCTCGAAGCTCATTTAGGTCAGCGGTATGGGAACATTTTGGCTATGCGGTTGAGAACAGACCTGGAAATCAAGTAGTTAACAGTTCTTGCAGTTATTGTCATGATATTAACTGATTAGTTTCAGCCATGTGCTTGTAGTCTCTGCACATCAAAAGTGAAACAAAAGTGCCTTCAACAGATTTTGGCTTTGAATTTGTCAAAAACATTCCCAAAGTCATGAACATTTTAATGCATCTTGAAAGACTCACCACAAAATTGATTTAACTGGGGTAAGGACGAAAACGTATGGAGGACCAAAAGTAGCTAAATTAAATAAATAGATGCATAATAAAATAAATTAACTGTATAATAAATTATTTTAATGTATTTAGTTATTTATATACAGTGGGTACGGAAAGTATTCAGAGCCCCTTATTTTTTTCACTTTGTTGCAGCCATTTGCTAAAATCATTTAAGTTAATTCCCCCTCCCCCCCCTCATTAACATACACACAGCACCCCATATTGACAGAGAAAACAGAATTGTAGAAATTATTTCAGATTTAAGTATTCATACCGTTTGCTCAGTATTTAGTAGAAGACCTTATACAGCCATGAGTTTTTCACACCTGGATTTGGTGATCCTCTGCCATTCCTCCTTGCAGATCCTCTCCGGTTCTGTCAGGTTGGATGGTGAACGTTTTTGGACAGCCATTTTCAGGTCTCTCCAGAGATGCTCAATTGGTTTTAAGTCAGGGCTCTGGCTGGGCCATTCAAGAACAGTCAAGTAGTTGTTCTTAAGCCATTCCTTCGTTATTTTAGCTGTGTGCTTAGGGTCATTGTCTTGTTGGAAGGTGAACCTTCGGCCCAGTCTGAGGTCATGAGCACTCTGGAAAAGGTTTTTGTTCAGGATATCGCTGTACTTGGCCGCATTCATCTTTCCTTTGATTGCAACCAGTCGTCCTGTCCCTGCAGCTGAAAAACACCCACAGCATGATGCTGCCACCACCATGCTTCAATGTTGGGACTGTATTGGGACAGGTGATGAGCAGTGACTGGTTTTCTCCACACATACTGCTTAGAATTAAGGCCAAAAAGTTCTATCTTGGTTTCATCAGACCAGAGAATCTTATTTCTCACCATCTTTCAGTCCTTCAGATGGTTTTTTTTTTTATGTTTTTTTTTTTTAATGCAAACTCCATGCACGCTTTCATGTGTCTCGCACTGAGTAGAGGCTTCCGTCGGGCCACTCTGCCGTGAAGCCCCCACTGGTGGAGGGCTGCAGTGATGGTTGACTTTCTGGAGCTTTCTCCCATCTCCCGACTGCATCTCTGCAACTTTGATCACAGTGATCTTTGGGTTCTTCTTTACCTCTCTCACCAAGACTCTTCTCCCCAGATTGCTCAGTTTTGCCGTCCGGGAAGGGTTCTGGTCGTTCCAAACGTCTTTCATTTAAGGATTATGGAGGCCACTGTGCTCTTAGGAACGTAAAGTGCAGCAGAATTTTTGTTGTAACCTTGGCCATATCGGTGCCTTGCCACAATTCTATCTCTGAGCTCTTTAGGCAGTTCGTTTGACCTCATGATTCTCATTTGCTCTGACATGGACTGTGAGCTGTAAGGTCTCATCTAGACAGGTGTGTGGCTTTCCTAATCAAGTCCAATCAGTATAATCAAACACAGCTGGACTAAAATGGAGGTGTAGAACCATCTAATTGTATGCCTTTACATACTTGTAATATCAAATATTCTGAAGCCATTTAACAACTGAAACCAAATTAACTGCAAGGTTAACCCTTGATAGATTACATCATAATGAATGAGTATAATACATTAAAAAACAGATACTGCAGTGGCTCAGGAATGGCACCTCAAAACAAGGCACCATATTCTTTTTGTTCAATGGTAAACATAATCTTTAGGTTATTTCTTGCACTGTTATTAGTAAAGATAAAAATCTCCAATTTGACTCAAAAAACGTATTCTGTCGTTTATCATCAATCTCAAATGTAATGTTGTTTGGAGAACTTTTGCTAAAAAATACTGCACTTGCGTACCACAGGTGAACTATATGTGTCGGACAAATGTGGCAACGACCAGGATGGAGATGGCTCTGAGCAGAAACCCTTCAAGACTTCTCTCAAGGTAAGCAGCGTACAGGCAATGTTTCAAGTACAATTTTTAATAGGGATGGGTAAGTACGATACCAGGAATCGGTATCGGGCCAATACCGGTCTTATTTTAAAGTATCAGGTACTTGTGAAGGCTGCCGATACCAGTCACTGATACTGAAAGCAAAAGTAAAGTCAGGAGGTCAAAACTACCTATATTCTATTATTATTATATTGTAATTGTCAAAATCTTCTTTAGCAGATGCAGGTTACTTTTGCAGGGTTTTTTTTTTTTTTTTTTTTTTTTTTTTAAATACTTTCAAAATCACCACATCCGTAAGCTGCCATTTTTCTAGTTTATTTTTTATTTTTTTTCATTCCGTGTGCAAAAGTTGCGAGAGTGACGTAACACAGTCCTTCCTTCGGGTGAAAGGAAGGAAGTGTCATTGCTCTGAGAATGACATGACCTGGATGAATGAGACTATTCACAGGCAAAAGCCTAACAAGGCATTGATGTCTAATGGTGGGGTTTTTATTTTGAAGTTGGCAATTGGCCTCTGCAGGTGTTGCTGTAGTGCTTTTAAAAAAATGAAATAAATAAATGCCGTGTTGCTTTATATGAACAATCTTGCGGTTGGCTTGACTTCGACTTTTCAATTGGAGTTACAGAGTTTGAACTCAAACTTGAAGTTCAAACTCTGAACTTCAAGTTTAATCCGAACTCAAAATCCTCTTTATTTTGCCAAGTATGTCCAAAAAAACCACACAAGGAATTTGTCTCCGGTAGTTGGAGCCGCTCTAGTACGACAAAAGACAGTCAATTGACAGAGAACACTTTTGAGACATAAAGACATTGAGAAAAACCGTCACTGAGCAATAAAGGGGGTGCTAGTTATCTGGTAATGCCGGTACAATTAAAAAAAAAATAATAATAATAATAATAAATGTAAAAAAATTTTTTTTTGACAATTGTACAAAAAGATGCAGAGTCCTCTAGCACTTAGAGCAGTTTGAATGACTAATATAGCAATAGTCTGGTGCAATGACCATTGTGACATTGCGACATGAAACAATCTTAATTGTTGGTCAACTATAGCTGCAGGCGTCATGGAATGCCATGGAAAGCATGGCCAAGCTTATAGCAAACTTGACGTGCCAAATGTCGGCGAATTTCATTTACTACGCAGACTAGTTCAAAGTTCCGTTCACTGTTCCAAAAATGAACTACCGTAATTTCTCGCGTATATTGCGCATTTGTTTCCTCAAAAAATTGTCAAACGTCAATAGCGCATTATATATAGGTATCGGGGAAAAATGAAAAAAAACTTTCGCATTTTATAAATGTATGCCACCATCTAGAGGTTATGAAAAAGCTGTACACTTTCATTCTAATACGCCTCCGCCCCCTAGAAATTATGAAAAAGTTGTACACTTTCATTCTAGTATGACACCTCCACCTAGTGGGTATGAAAAAGGTGGAGCCTACACTTTCATTCCAATATGACAGGGGGTAGGTATGACTGCATATCTGTACAGTTGTGCACATAAGTTTACATACCCAGGCAGAATTTGTGAATCCCCCCCAAATACGACTGGTGACTGAAAAACAACCACCATCGTTTTATTTATGTTTATGTTTTGTTTAATGATAATGGTTTTCTGAAATGCTTGACAGTTTAATTTGAATCCCATTAAAATCAAATGTTTCGCCTTCATGTTTTCTTTAAAGAATTGGACACATCTTACAAATTCTACCTGGGTAATCAAACATATGAGAACAACTTTGTGTTTTCTCATTTACTAAATAAAGTAGGGCTGTGAATTTCAAAATAAGAGCAAGTAAATAAAAAGAAAGCATTAAAAAAAGCATTTTCAAATAAAGTGCTTAACTTCAGAATATCCATCCATCCATTTTTCTACTGCTTATCCGAGGTCGAGTCGCGGGGGGAGTAGCTTTAGCAGGGACGCCAAGACTTCCCCCATCCCTAGCCCTCCCTTCAGAATAATTCTTTGAAAAAAAACTAACAAAATACAGATACTTCGTTTTGATCACATGGGTAGAAGCAAAATCGTGGATTGTAAAAATGCATTATACATAGGTTGAAGGGTTTTCCAGAATTTTCTATGTTGCTGACAGGCTATTACCGTAAAAATACTGGCATTTCATTTCTTCATTGTTGCCACCCATTCAGTCCACGCAAGTAGCCAGCTGCAGCTTTCACCCTACAATTTCAAAAACATGAGAAAAAAACTTTTTTTAAATGAGGAATTAAAACAAAAAAAGGACTTTTGTCCTAAATCTGCAAACAAAACCACGCACGACAGTATGACATGAACGATGGTGAAAGGACATTGATAACTTTGCATTCCTTGTAGCGCTGGCTAAATATATTGACAAAACATTTTTTCTCATCTGATATCACAGTGTTGTAACTAAAGCAGGGGTCCCCCAAGGACCACATGAGTAGCCTACAGGCCTGTTCTAAAGATATTTCACCAGTGATGGGACATTGTGATTTCCTAAGAATGTTTCAGAGGTGAACATTTGAAAATGTAAACACTTGAGATTTATGAAAATAATGTTGCATATTGATATGTATCTTTCCTAACTTGTTAAGTCATTGTTGATGATTATTGTGAGGAATTATTAACAGCTGGATCAGTGTCCTCATGGAGTTGAATATCATTAATTATTAGTAATGACATATCATTAAAGGTAATTTTATTATTTCAGAAGTGCGTATTAAACGGGTAGCCCTTCACATCAATCAATGCTCAAGACTTAGTTCTCACTTTCAAAAAGGTTGGAGACCCCTGAACTAAAGCATTCTAGGAGAAATAATACATTTCCTAGTAATCAATTTTTACATGATGTATTACATTATAAAACAACCAAAGAACACATTCGCAGCCATTTACGCAGTGTTCCTGAATGCAACTCGCGCGCACACAGACTGCTGTGACTGCCTGCCGAATGTAAACATGAATAGCGGTTGCCAAATACGGCGTTCATTCCCAACATACAAAACCTCGTATATAGTGTGTCCATATGCGTTTTGTCCTGGAAGTCCCGAGCAAAACCTGGCACTCTTGAATGAAAATTAACTTTGGTTCGAAAGTTCTTTAACGCCAGAATGAGCGCGTTGTCATTTATGTTTATCAGGCAGAAATTAACTAAGTTCAGTTCACGTTCACACAAAATATGAACTAGTTCAGGTACAACACTGGCCAAATGAGTACTCAAACATGGAAACAAGTGGGCCACTTCTAAAGCACACTTCTCCACACGCTCCCAACAGACGAAATGTCACTACATTATTAAGTTGCGCTTAAACTATCATTAGGTACATAATGGACATCAAAGAAATGAGCCACAGCTATCAATCAAATCATCGAGGAGCCGATAATAGTCACAAAAGAAGGCAGTAAACACAGTGGCGTGACAAATGGAACAATACAAACATAAGTCACTAAATTGTGTACTCACTGTGGTTCAAAGACGCACTCAATCACTGCAGAGCTGTTCAAATCCAAATACATCTGCGTAACAAGTCAATTGCAGTCACTGCTCCATTGTAGAAATGAGCAATTTGGCGTTCACCTTTGTGCTCAGTCTGAAAGGCACATTTGACATTTCGTATTTTTTCCCCCACATTTATTTTCTCTGACGTCGTCACCGTCTTTGCTGTTTAACACAATTTGCAAACTTTGCATTTTCACCATTTTTCCACTCCTTGAATCAAATATGTGCGCTTAGCATTGTTGATGTAAACACGTTGTGCGTTTGCTCTTCCGAGCTTCACAATTAACTCTTTCTTGCCCTTGACAGGCAGCTACTGTCTGTACACATAGTATCAAACTGATACTATGGGCTGGCATTGAATGAGTTAAATAAGCGGATCCTCGAAATACTGGAGTACCGTAATTTCTCGTGTATAATGCGCACCCATGTATAATATGCACCGCCAAAGTTGACCTCAAAATTCTGGAAAACCCTTCTACCTATGTATAATGCATTTTTACAATGCATGACTTTGCTTCTACCCATATGATCAAAACATGAAGCACTATCTGTATCTTGTTAGTTTTTTTCCAAATAATTACTCTGAAGTTAAGCACTTTATTTGAGCATGTAATACTTTGTTTTTATTTACTTACTCTTATTTTGAAATGTACAGCCGTACTTATTTAGTAAATGAGTAAATATATTCTCATATATTTATATCTCATATAAATTAATGATGGTTGTTGTCCAGTCATCAGTCGTAATTTAAAAAACAAACAAACAAAAAAACACTTATTTCACAAATTCTGCCAGGTATGTAAACTTATGATCACAACTGTACATATATGCATTCATATGTACCTGTCATATAGGAATGGTGGTGGCATATTGGAATGATATATTAGAATGAAAGTGTACACCTTTCACATAACCTCGAGGTGGCGATGGCATATTGGAATGAAAGTGTACAGCTTTTTCATAACCTCTAGTTGGCGGCATACATTTATAAAATGTGAACGTTTTTTTTTCCATTTTCCCCTTTATCAATGTATAATGCGCACTATTGATTTTTTTTTTTTACAATTGTGGGGGGGACAAAATGTGTATTATACACAAGAAATTATGGTATTCGTTGCAGCCTTAGATAGTACCCAACAAGAATGCCTCCTGGAATAGGTGAAAATTTAATTTATTTGTTTAATTATTATTCCATAAACACTATATTAATCAGAATACCATGTTTAGACTACGAAACATATTATTGCACAAAAAATTGTTTCACCAGTAATTGGCGCTATACTGCGGCAGTTCGACAAATCATCATGAGCGTCAGAACTAAAGAGTTCATTTTTCACAATTATGTCATTGTGTTAATTGAAATTTTATGTATCAAAAGTACTAGTGGTATCGGTGAGTACTCAACTGAATACTCGTACTGGTATCAGTCTGAAAAAAAGTGGTATCGAACATCCCTAATTTTTTAACATTCAGATCTGTGATTCAAGTGTAAAAGTAGTTAACCAACGTTAATAGTGATGCGTGCAACAAAGCGTTTTAACTTAAATTCATATTGAAAAGGTGATTTGTGTCTTTTCTTAAATACTCGAATGAAGAAAAAAAGTACAAAACCCCAGACTTAATCCTTTGCTCATTGAACTGAGTGTAGTGAGGTAACGCTCACACCATACGTGTTTATATTACTTTAAATGAATTCCAAAGTTTTGTGTGACCTTCGTTATATTTTTCTCCAAAAGTTAAAGAAACATGCGTTTTTTTTGTTTTTGTTTTTAAATATTTAATTTTATTTATTTTTTGTTGTAATGGTGCTAAGAATATTTGCGATATTTTCACCCAGATATCTGATGGTATTTTTGGATTTACCTTCACAGGCTCTGCTCTTCACTGGCCAAGAACCATTCCCTACAATCTATGTAGACACACAGAAAGAGGAAGAGGTACCGGGAAATTATTTGTACACACTTGTTTTTTTTTTTTGTTTGTTTTTTTTTGTTATTTCATATATATTTCGTACAGACATTTATTCTTGTCCACTGAGTAAATAATTATGTATTAAATTTAAGTGGAATACTCTTTTGATAGTGTTCCGTAATGTACATTACCTAACGAGATTGCCTGCGCATTTTGAAGAATTGTACCTATTGTATGTAACTGACGGTTCAATTTCAGTATTTTTGATACCTTATTTGTTTCTGTCAGCGTTGGGTAGTGATCTCCAAGACGCAGATGAAGAATGCAAAGAAAGCTTTTAACCGTGAACAGGCCAAGAATGAGTCCAAAGAAAAGAAGGAGGTGTGTGCCTCACTTACCCTTTAACATCAGCTGCTGCAATACACGTATATATTTTGTTCATTAGTCTGACGGTTGGGTTTTTTGGTCCTTGTTTATTTTACAGGCGGAAGACAGTGAGAGGAGAGAGAAGAACCTGGAGGAAGCCAAGACAATCATTATTGAAAAGGACCCCACTTTGTCCGAAGCGGAAACGGTTGATCTTTGGTTTTATTTTTGCTCATCATAACAAGAAATCCAAATTCATCATTGCTTTTTGATAATTGGAATGTTGATAAATAAGCAACAATCTTATTGATGAAGTGGGACGCATTTGGTAGTTATTCTTCAACTTCCCTTTTGTGTTTTTGCAGGTAAAAATCAGTCATCTGGGACCAAAGAGAGGTCAAAAAGTCAAAGTGTTTGGATGGGTTCATCGCCTTAGGAGACAAGGTTAAGAGACTTCAAGTCACATGTGGATAGCTACAGTGGTGTGAAAAAGTGTTTGCCCCCTTTCTGATTTCTTTTTTTTTTTTTGCATGTTTGTCACACTTAAATGTTTCCCATCATCAAACAAATATAAATATTAGTCAAAGACAACACAAGTAAACATAAAATGCAATTTTTAAATGATTTTTATTAACGAGGAAAAAATACAAACTTACATGGCCCTGTGTTAAAAAAAAAGAAAAAGTGATTGTTCTCAGAATTGCTGCTCTACCTGCAAACTCAGGAGGTCATGTTAAAACCTAACTGTGGTTTATCATACCAGTGTTAAGTTTCTCTAGCCACTCTCAGGCTTGATACTGCCACACCTGTTCTCAATCAAGAAATCACTTAAATAGGACCTGCCTGACAAAGTGAAGTAGACCAAAAGCTAGATATCATGCTGATATCTAAAGAAATTCAGGAAGAGATGAGAAAGAAAGTAATTGAGGTCTATTTGTCTGGAAAAGGTTATAAAGCCATTTCAAAAGCTTTGGGACTCCAGCGCACCACAGTGAGAGCCGTTATCCACAAATGGCAAAAACAGCACACAAGCAACAGTGGAAGCTTCCCAGGAGTGGCCAGCCGACCAAAATTACCCCAAGACTGTAGCGACGACTCATCCAAACATAAAAAAAAAAACGGCAGGCCTCACTTGCCTCAGTTAAGATCCGTGTTCATGACTCTACCATGAGAAGGAGATTGGGTAAAATGGCCTGCATGGCATAGTTCCAAGACGAAAACCACTGCTGAGCAGAAAGAACTTTAAGGCTAGTTTCAATTTTGCCAGAAGAGGTCTTGATGATCCCCAAGACACTTGGGAAAATACTCTTTGGTCTGAGGAGTCAAAAGTTGAATTTTTTAAAAGGTTTTTGTCGTGTTACATCTGCCGTAAAAGTAATACAGCATTTTAGAAAAAGAACATCATAACAAAAGTAAAATATGGTGGTGGTTGTGTGATGGTCAGGGGCTGTGTTTTGGTCCTTCAGGACCTGGAAGTTTTGCTGTGATAAATGGTACCATGAATTCTGCTGTCTACCAAAAAATCCTGAAGGAGATTATCCGTCCATCTGTTCGTCACCTCAGCTGAAACGAACTTGGGTTCTGCAGCAAGACAATGATCCAAAACACACCAGCAAATTCACCTCTGTATGGCTGAAGAAAAACAAAATGAAGACTTTGGAGTGGCCTATTCAAAGTACTAACCTGAATCCTATTGAGATGCTGTGGCATGACCTTAAAAAGACAGTTAATGCGCGAAAACCCTCCAATGTGGCTAGACATATAACAATTCTGCAAAGATGAGGGGGGCCAGAATTCCTCCACAGCGCTGCAAGAGTGCTGATTGCAAATGTTTGATTGCAGTTACTACTGCTCAGAGTGGCCCAACCAGTTATTCGGTTTAGGGGGGAATCACTTTTTCACACAGGCCATGTAGGTTTTGATTTTTTTTTTCTCCCTTAATAAAAACCATTTAAAAACTGCATTTTGTGTTTACTTGTGTTGTCTTTGACTAATATTTAAATTTGTTTGATGATGAGAAACATTTAAGTGTGACAAACATGCCAAAAAAATTTCAATCAGAAAGGGGGCCAACAGAATTTCACACCACTGTATATTAACTGTTCTCTAAAAAGTGAACCCATTTTAATTGAATTGTGTTTGCCTACAGGGAAAAATTTGATGTTTATCGTGCTGAGAGATGGCACTGGTTTCCTGCAGTGTGTCCTGTCTGATAAACTGGTAAAACTTGAACCAATAATTACCCTTTTTTGACAGTCTGATTTTATATTGTCCAGTGAGTGACAGCCCTCATTATAATATATTGTTCTTCTGTGTGGTTATGTTGTTTTACTTGGTAAACAGTTTGTTCAATTTTATGTAGAATGTCTGTGGAAATGTTTTTTTTTTATTCATCTGTAAAAATGCATGAACATCTACCAACTCATTGGTCTTGTTCTTGTCTACAGTGTCAGTGCTATAATGGCTTAGTGTTGTCTACCGAGAGCAGTGTAGCTCTTTATGGGACGGTGACTCCAGTTCCCAAAGGAAAACAGGTAAACATGCCTGCTTATCATGCACACAAGCAGCAAAACATGCTGAAATGTTTTGCAGTAACATTCTGTGTCATTTATTGGAGATTATATGTTCTATGTATTTCTATAGGAGGTATATTAGGCATTTCTTTTAACAATTTAAAACAATTTCCAGTGTCTTATTAACATGTTTGTGACATGTTTTTGTCAAAATACCACAAGGCACCTGGAGGCCACGAGCTCCACTGCGACTTCTGGGAGCTGATTGGCCTGGCACCAGCAGGCGGGGCCGACAACCTCCTGAACGAGGAGTCTGATGTGGACGTCCAACTTAACAACCGACACATGATGATCAGAGGAGAGAACATATCCAAGGTCCTCAGAGTCCGATCCATGGTCACACAGTGCTTCAGGGACCACTTCTTCAGCCGTGGTTACTACGAGGTGAAGCACACGAAGTCATATTAGTTTAGCAAGACTACCTGGAGATGCAGGACCAGTTCACCAAACATAATCATCATCTACTTCCTGTTTCCTGTGCAGGTTTTTCCTCCGACTTTAGTGCAGACTCAGGTGGAGGGCGGATCCACACTGTTTAATCTCAACTACTTTGGTGAGCAGGCTTACCTGACACAGTCCTCCCAGCTTTACCTGGAGACGTGCATACCTGCACTGGGCGACAGCTTCTGCATTGCTCTGTCATACCGAGCTGAGCAGTCCCGCACCCGCAGACACCTCTCAGAGTGAGCATGCCATTCTACTCTCTAGACAAGCAAAACAAACGCAATTGATTTAAGTCCACATGAACAGCGAGTAACCTTAAAGTGAACCCAGGATCGCAGTCAGGAAACAATGCGCAAGTTAGTCACTCCGCTGCAAAAATTCACAATCTCACCAAAAATATTTATTTTTAGTCCAAACTAATCTGATTACACTTAAAATAAAATTCATCATGTAAAAAGTAACTTGTTTTAGTATTTAAATAGTTTTTATTTTACTTTTTTCAAGCTAATTTGTATTTGAAATAAGTAGGTAAAAAATGCCAGTGGAGTAAGAGAAAAACTTACTGGTACTCCAGTGTTTTTATTTTTATTTTTTTTATTGTTGTTATTATTTTCCTCCCCCTTATTTATTCACTGCTATTTAGTCTTACTCCACTGGCACTTTCTTTCTGCTAATTTGTAGTACAATGACCAGAAATTAGACACACTGCAGGTCAATTCAAATGTCTTTTTTCATATCCGACCCAGGCCTCTTTCATATGTGGATATAAATCGGATATGTATCTGACGTGAGTGCAATATGGATACTCACGGCGTGCTCTCCAACCTCTACATCATCGGAAGGCGACAAACATCACAATTGTTCGACAAAACAGACGCGACAAAAGCAAACTGCAGAGAAAGGAGGAAAAAACAGTCAGGAGCGAAAAGATGATGCTTTACAACTGATGCATATAAGAAAATATTGGCTCCGGTTGCACACAATCCTTGAAATTGTCACAAAGAGACGTACGCAAGGCGCCACATTTACTTGGGTAAACGGGGCGCCTCGCGGTTGCGCACATACGTTTGACGTTACGGACGTATTCCGTCCACAGTACAAGTCACATTTGTTTTTGTAATGTGAATGACTACATAAAAAGGTGGGATTGAACAAACAATCTGAATTGGGCATCATGCCAAGGAGTAGGAATGGAGCCAAATATTCACGGTAAAATAGTGAGTTTTTGCAGTCTAGTAGTTGCTGTCTGCTTAAGAGTGAAGGTGCTTCCATAGCCCATCTAAGGTACCTGGCTAGTTTTGTACTATCATACCAAGCAAAAAAGCATTTGTGAGAGGTATTTTTTCTGTGTGCAGGTACACTCACGTTGAAGCGGAGTGTCCCTTCATAACCTTTGACAACCTGCTGGAGAGACTGGAGGACTTGGTGTGTGATGTTGTGGACCGAGTTCTAAAATCCCCAGCTGCACAACTACTCTATGACATCAACCCGGTACCAAGCTGGATCACCTGGACTTTTTCTGTTGTTGTTTTTTGGGGGGAAATTGTATTCTAATGTTCCTGTTTTATTTTCTGATAACGTACATACATTTCAGGATTTCAAACCCCCTAAAAGGCCATTCAAGAGAATGAACT